>NC_051161.1:28715779-28866191 GCF_013339745.2 Dermacentor silvarum | reverse complement strand
GCAGCTGCACCAAGAGGCCCAGAGTACGAGGCATCAGGTGAGTTGAAGCAGAGCGCTGCGCATTGAGCAGAGCGCTGCGGGCATTGGGGAAAATTCGTGCACACTCAAGCGTAAGTAACAACAATATGAAGTCAAGCTAAATTAGTAGATTCAGGGGGTTTGCACCAGTCCTTGAAAAACCTGTAAATGCCGAAATTTACTTTTCAAGGCCTTACTCAAAGCCCCTAAGAGTGCTTAAATATCCTTGAATTTTATATGGGGCTACGCTACACTTATATTAGGAAATCTGGCCCACAAGGTTGGTGCATTGTGAATTCAAGCCAGTATGATTTAGTTAGCAGCTTTGTGGTATTTTGTTACATTATGTATTCAATTTGTATAACTTACATAATACTTAATTTCAACACAAATTTATGCTGTATTGTTGCTTGCTTCAAGTGTTAGGAGGGGTGCTGTCAAAGCCTCTCGAGTAGTAGTTTTTTTTTTGTTGCCTTCCCGTCACAATCTGGGCAGTGTTTTAGTCCAGTCCACTGTTAAAGATAACACGCAAGTAGTATTTGGCTATCAGTTACTGCGGAATTATGGCATGGAGGCATGTGGTACTAATGCAACCTATCAGCCATGTTTCATGTTTCAGTTATAGTCTTGCCTTATTTTAATGCAGTCACATCCTAAACGAACATATCTCCATTATATCTAAGTTTCTTTATAACTTATAAGCATATATTCATTACTCACTGATATCAGGAGAAACATTCTATATTTACTTTGTTATATTTTCGATAACTGATTATGTACATATGTGTTCGTTATACAGTCGAGTCCCGCTACAACGAAATTCACGGGACACGCGAAAAATTTCGTTGTGGCTGAACTTCGTTGACGCGAAATTAGCATGTATATACGTACGCCAAACGGCAAAGCCGCGAACGAAACCGAAACCATCGTTCGGGAAAACTACGCGATGGCGTTGGGGCAAAGGATTAGACGTACCTAAGGCGGTTAATAAAGTGTCAACTTCACCGAGAGAATGCATCTCTCGCCGCTGTTACAGCATTTTTCGTACATTGCGGCTGACGCCTAACCCAATGCGTGTGCCCGGCCGATCGCGGAACACTCATCTTGCGGCACATGCACTGTCGCAATGAAGCGGTTTGAATTATCCCAATTTCACAGCATATTTATGACAAAGTCGGCAAGCTTGGCAAGCTTGCGCTTACCGGTAATTTTATTTCCATAAGTCTGTCAGCCTGGATTTCTTACGCTTCACGGCAAGCAAAGACGTAACGCAGTCTCACAGTCCGTTAAAAGAGCCATCGCAATGTCATTGTCGTAGGCTCTGATAACTTTCTGAAGAGATGAAAAGGATCCATTACTTTCAAAGCAGTCGCCGGATTCGGTGTGTAGCGCATTGTCATTTTCCCCAGACGACGAGACGTTAGCATCTTGGAAGAGTCTGTTGCTGGGCCTGTTAGCATCTTGTGGACAACAGCGGCTGCGGCGCAGCCACTCGGGCGCTATCTTGAAAGCAATCTACGACGTGTTGTACAAAGTGAGCGCCCGCGCTGGCCTCATCTTCAAAGCGATCTGCGATGTGGGCAAAGTCCAACTAGTGCCGGTAGAGCGTGTGCGCTGTGCTTTCCACGTTTAGTTCGCAGTGAAGCTAGAGACAGCACGGAGGTCAATTCGCTCACTGCTATTGCCACGCCTCCTCACTACAGCGTGTTGACAGGGGGTTCCCACGGTCATCGAGCGAGATGTGTTCATGTTTACCCGTGCGCGCGTAACGCCAGTGCTAGGTAATTTAGCTAGTAAGTGAATGTTTACTAGTTTACACGGCCGATAAAACTACTATCCTTAGTTCTTATAGCTGTCTACTAATCTGCTATCGCAATCGATGCTTCGCCTTTTGGGCGAAAGTGCTAACTTTTTTTCCTTACGCTTTGTGCCTCCTTCTGCTCCTCGAGAGAGAAATTTACGCTTCTTCGTTGGCGTAGCCATTTCGACACACCACAGAGAAAACAGCAGCAATTGTGGTGATTCCGCGGTGCAGTCTCACACAGGTGCGTGATTACCACGCGTGGCTATGTATTGCAGTGGCTCATATCGGTACTTTGAATTTGATTTCGTTTGCGAAAACTTCGTTCAAGTGGACATACGATCAGCACAGCTTTGGAAGGGCCTTCTAATTTGACTACTCGGCAGTTCCAATTTCAGTTCAGTCCCAGTTTCGTTCTCAAAAAGTTCGTTGAAGCGGAAACACCGAATAAAACGCCTTCGTTATGAGGAGACATTTTTGGTATTACTTTCTATGGGCAGCTGACGGGGAATCGGAAAATCTTCGTTGTGGCAGAAATTTCGTTGTAGCGGCATTCGTTGTAGGCGGATTCGACTGTATTGTGGCTCAACTTGTTTGGCTTTATTACCAGCTAGGCATTCCTTTTAACTGTGAATAGTACTGTACATTTTATGAGAAATAAACTCCAGCTGAAACTCATTTGCTCACCATTTTAATTTAATTTGTCTACAATAAGTAATAGCATGAAAGCTTGCCGATTGTTGACATCACTGTCCTGTTTTCACGCTATTAACCAAAGCATTGCTTTAGTCTTCCAACGTGCTCATAGTTGGCCATCTCTCGTGTTTCCCTGTCTCTCTCACCAGCTCCAGGAGTCGGCTGAGGAGCTGGCCCTGCTCAAGGAAAAGTACTCGGTGTGTGCCCTGGAGAAAGCACAGCTTCAGCAGGAGTTGAAGGCTGTCAGTGACGAGCGCCAGCTGCTGCTGTACCAGTCTAAGGCGGTCAGTCTTAAAACCTTTAAACCATTTACAGACGAGTAGTAATCTATGCATGCTGACCTGCACTGCTACAGCTAGGAGCGAGAATGAGGGCAACAGGGGGCACCAATAAAAGACACCGAAGCCAAATAATCATTGCCATAGCTGAAATGGTAGAGTATTGCAAGCGTCATGCCTTCCTAGTTTTGCCCTTCCTTTGGTTAATTTTGCAAATGCTCCTTCTGTCCAGAACGATTTAGTAGTTCACGTCGCTCAGAAGTCTCACGACTTCATAAGGTCCAAAGTACTTGCTCTGAATTTACCTTTTCTTTTTTTTCTAAGACCCAACTCCCCCATAGTTCCACAGTTCTATAATAGTAAATTACTTACCCTATGCTTTCCTTGCCTTCATTGTCTGTTAGCTTCATGTGGTTGTCAGGAAATATTTTGCCCCTTGGTTAACCCTATTTTCTCATTAATTGTATAGAGAGGGTCTCAACTCTGGCAATCCTTGATATTTTCTGAAGAAACTTGAAATGAAGTGTTTCCAACACAGAGAAAGCATTGCTCTGCACTCCATTAAATTTCTTCATTATCAAATTGGCTTCTAAACTGAGAAAACACAAACTAATCAAATTTGTAAGCGAAATTTGTAACAGTCTCGGTCAATTCTTTGTATGTGAAAGGGAGGTCAACATTGCTTAACAACAAACCTCTACTAGTATGATACAGTGTAAGTAGGAGCATGCAAGGCACATAAAGGTTGCAGGAACTCGCTGCAAGTGCATGATAAGCGAGCGCCCGGAATGGTTCCCAAAACTAAATGCCCGCATTGGAAAGTGATTTAGTCATGCAGTTTCATCAATGCACACATGGTTGTCTTAACTTTTGCCCGCAACCGCGCATTCAGAGTATCGCCATAACTAACGGCTACCATTATTTGCACAAAGCTACCTCATTGAAGGCCAACTGCCACAAAATTTCGTACCGTGTAAAAATCCTAGTTTCACATAATGTAGATATAGAGGAGCATCCATGCAAATTTTGACATTTTAAATACGAGCAAGAAGCTTCATGAAAAGGCTTGCAAGATATCACCGTTACGGCTTGCCAGAAGTGACACGTGACCTAATGCGCTGCTTCTTGGCATAACCTCCAAGATTACAATGGCGCGCCTGTGCCAGCTCGGAGGCCCTGCTGCTGCATAGCGTAGATATCGAGGCCACCGCAGGGCGCCGCGAACGAGCCTTCTCGCCGTCGAGACGGGTATGCTCTGATTGGTCTCTGTGGTTCTCGAGGTGTGGCAGCACAAGCCAGCCCAAGCGCCCAGCAGCCACGGCACGCTGCAAAACGTTGAATGCGGATAGCGGCATCACCAGGTGCACGGGTCGTCTACTTAGGTGCTGTTTAAAGGCTGCTAACAAAAAAGAATGTACAATTACCTGCTCTGTAGCTTTGCCAAGATTGGTTCATACTACTCATTTATAACAAGTTTAGCCAATGTGAAATTTCGCTGCAGTTGGCCTTTAAAGGGGCGCTGCAACGATTTTGACAATTCCGTACAAACGTGCTGAGTCGGTAGAGTAGGTCTTTCTGATCATTAAGATTGTAATTTATTATAGTGTGTAATTTATTAGAAGGTATTAAAAGTGTGCATTGTTACTGATCGCAGCGGTGCCGCTCCCCTGCGTTTCCAGCTGCCTCTTCCCACTCGACATAGCGTGGTTGAGTGATGTCACTCGGGCGAGTGATCCGTTTGGCTACCCACATTATTATTACATCATCGGAAATGCTTGAAACATGCCGCTGCATTAAGGTTATCTTTAATAGCATACATATGCAGAGTTATATGTGTACTCTTAAATATATAAGTACACAAATTTACGTAATAAATCTAGACGTTTCTTCAAACCAGTGGCCCACATCTGCCTGAGAATGCTGATCGTCTGTTGCAGCTATGGCAATGCCGGCCAATGGGACAGCATTGGCTGCCAGCAAAAAACAGCAAACATTGTTCATAGTGCTGCGATGTCTCCATTTGCTGCGCGCAGTTCTGCTACAGAGGCTAGAATAGTTCGGCTCTAAATTTCACTCCACGTAGTCCAGGCTTAACGATAGAAGCTGCATAGAAAAGAGACGAGGGAACACACGTGCATGAAATCAACCGGAATTAGGGAACACTTGCATGTCACCGCTTGAAGGAGGCGGGACCTAGTGTTGGCCGCACGGTGTAAAAGTTGAGGGGGAACGCTGCGACTTGGGGGGAAGTTTAACCACTCGCGCCTGTGTTATTATAGTGCGCTAACACAAAATTGTTGTGAGAAAGCATTCCTTGAAAGATACCCTCTGTGTCTAAGCGTACATCAAAAACCGTTTCAGGGACCCTGTAAAGTGAAGCTTTTTTCTTTTGGCTCTTTCCCCCAATTTTGCACAAAGAGTTATTTGGCTAAGTAAGCATTAGTTGATCCCTGAAACAGTGTAATTAAAGGTTGTGATGTGGTGGACCAATCTTGATGCCAGTGCACAATATGTGTCGTTAAAAGGGTTTAAATCCTTTAAGAATGCTAAAACAATTCATAAATCTTGCAAAAAAGGCACTTTTTTTCCATGCAGATGATTCTGTTGATCGTAGAAAGCAAGACCAAGCAAGAAGTTTGTCAGAAAGGCAAAGTTTATTAGAAGAAACATTTTTTTTACACTGTAACGAAGGTGGGCTTCACTGCACGCAAGTGGCTTTCACTGCACATTTTTTACTTTCCTTATTTGCACATCTCAGCGCAATGCACTGTATTGCAAAATTGCTCTCACTTGACAAAAAAGCTGAGCTCTCTGAATCGCCACATTTTCTTTCTTTTCAACATGACTCAATAAGAACAAACCAAAAAACAATGTCTATGTTCTTCTCTTCAACAGGCTTCTTTTGCCATATGGTGTTGTTTAAAACAATCGCAAAGCAACGGATGAGCTAAAATCGTCTTCAAGGCTTCATAAAATATAACAGTGCTGGACGACTTGGGCTCGTCGTCCGTATTTTTTGCAAGCAAGTTCCTGACGAGGTCAGCTTGTCTCCCACGTGGAAAGGGTTAATGTGGTTTGTAACGTGGGGCCAATGGGCTAGAGGCAGTGCAAAATCACAGCAGCTTCCCCTTTAACATGCCCAGCAGCATAACTCAGCAGGTATACCAGAAAGCTATTGCTTTATTAAAAGCGAAGCTGCTTAAGCCAGTCGTATTTTGTGGTGCGTATCAAGAAACTACTAAGAAAGAAAATAAACTTTTTTGCCGAGACGGGATTCGAACCCGCATACCCCCGGTCCCAAAGCGAGCATCGTAACCACATTCGCACCATCGTAACCATTCGTAACCATCGCACATTCTGCAAGCGTGGCGATATAGCCACGCTTGCAGAATGTGCATTAATGCGAGCCATATGATTGCATTTGAGCGTTGTCGTCTTCGTCCACAACTGGTGCATTCCTACGCTCGTGCTCTGCGAGGTGAAGAGGTTTTGCGGGCAATGAGAGAGACGCATTCACGGAGCGGGTCTCCTGGAACGCGGTGTAGGCATTGGAACACGGTGTCGTTGTTGCAAGCTGCTCTGGGCAACGTGCAGTGACGGCCATAAGTCCGAGACGCCCGAAAAGAAATTATCATCATCATGAGTAATAAGATGAAAAGTTCGCGTGCACTTCCGGAAAATGCTGGGCTACGATCACCCAGCTTCGCTGTTTCAAGTGTTGTGCGGCCGAGTGCAAGGTTAAGCGTTTTTTTTTTTTTTTTTGACAGTCATCCTGCAATGGCTCTTATCCCCCCCCCCCCCTTTTTTTCTGTAATGTAAAAACTATATGCACCACTAGAAAGGTGCACATAGTGTTTTATTCAGAAGTGTTTGACGAGGTTTGCATCTATTCTTTGCAGACATCGGCCTGCTCAATAATCCCGCTGTGCATCCTCGTGCTGGCCGTTCTGTTGGGCTTTTACCCAACGCTCTCCTACTTCACAGCCACGGCCGAGACTCCTTGAGGGCATCGGCCAATGGTGCCAGGGCTTTCTCAAGCAATGCTCGCGTGTGCTTCTGTCCTGCCTACGTCATTGCCATAAGACGACAGACAGCGAGAAGCATCTTAAGCCTGAGTCAGCAGTTTTTTGTTTTCTTCTGGTTGTGACCTTGCACAGTGAAGACACAGCTTTGAGGACATGCTTCCCCACGGGTCCATAGGCAGCTTCGACGTGCTCCGGCGGTGTGCGTGTGTGTGTGCGTGCACATATGTGTGCTAGCGGTTTTTGAAGCAAGCGCTAACGTTGGTTGCTTTCAAAACGCTTGTCCGTCGTACAGAATTGGCTTGCCTACCCCACCCCCTCTCCACTGTAAGTACAAACCCTTTACTTAGGTCTCGCACTACTAGGTTGTCCCGGCTTATTTTATTGTTGTGTGGCCATTTTCAAGCACCTTCTCAAAACCACCGGGTGAGTTTTCATTTGTGTATGACATGTCGGTGTGACTTGTTGCCGCAGCGGAGACTCTGATTAGTTTGTGTGTTCAGAAGGCAGCGCATTAGGCTCGAAGCCCTTGATTACACTGTCCTGGTGCATCACCTGAAACGTCGTATCGCTTATGGAATGGACTCTCCACACCTTAGAGGGGCCTCCAGCTTTGCTACTTGCCTGGTATTTCTTTTGTGTTTGTGTGTACGGGCACTCGATTTGCAAGTTGAAATGCACTACATCTCTCCACCAGAGCCACTACCACTGTTTGAAAGTGCGTAATTCTTGTGTTTCAGGCATTTAAAAAGCTCCTATTTTTGTGTTTGCTAGATGTAGGCTGCTGCAAAGACTTTTAAGTAAACAAAATTGCCGAATGCAATGCTGCTAACCTGTCTCAGCCTCAAAGTTTTGTTTAATGCATAGAAAATAATTCATTCTCAGATTCTTAAGCACTTTAAATGTTAGTTCACCAAAACCTTATTGATAAAACGGGCCCCACTTTGTTGTCGAGGTGCTGACGTGGTTTGTTTATGGCATTTTGGCTTGCTGTATGCAGTGATATATATTTACTATATTTACTACTGTTTACAATACAACAGGTGCTGTGTATCATTTATGTGCACAGATTTGCACAATCTGGCTCGTATGACGTATGGGCTTGTGCAGGAATTTAGTTTGGGAGCCATGTTAAAGGTAGATTGTAAATTTGCAGAAGAAAAAACTGCATTGGCAAATAAGTTTACTGCCCTCTTCATCGCAATGCTTGCTCAGTATTCTGTGGCCTCACGACAAGGCACAAAGCTGACGCTGTCAAACGAAATAGGAGTAAGATTTGCATTGTGCTTTCATTCAACAGGCCACATTGCATTCAGCATGTGATACTTGTTTTCTCAGTGGGTTAACTTCCTGTGCCCTAAAAGCGTGAACTTATTGAGTATACTTCACTTGCAATTTATATAGGGCTCTAAAGTCTTGCTGTAAATTATGCTAGCTTCTAGAACTGTTCATTTCTGTATAGTTATAACAGAACAATGAATGTTGCCAGCAGTCATTGGTGTTTCTTTTCTTTTTTTTTAGCGTGTCTCAGTGTCTTATTTTGGCAGAGATATGCCAGGTGCCTAAACAGCCCTCAGGCATTCAGGCCCTCGCAAGTCCCTTAACGAGTACAATTTATGTCTGTTGAATGCTGCGCGAATGCTTGGTTGCTGGCAACGACCCCAGTAGCACTTTTTCTGTTGCTTAATTAAGCAGTGCTGTTTCATGGAAAGGTCACACCCGCATGTAGATACAGATTTGACTCCCCAATGTGCCTGTACATAGTATATCGATCTGTAGAGATGGAAAAGGACTGTCAAGTGCCATCATATTTCTCAGTGCTATCAGTTTTTGTACAGAAAAGAATACAATACACACACAGACACGTGGACTTGTAACATAGAATAACAAAGCTTTAGCACTAGCTGTGTCACTTTTTTTTTTTTAACTGCAGCATTGCTTTGTACCTGGACTTCGAGGTGCAACCATTCTCTTAGGCATTGTGTAGTAGCAGTGTCTGTGTATATTGTTGTCTGAAAGAGGCCGCCTGCTTTGGCTTACCGGCAGCAAGCCCCCTACTCTGCCTGCTTACAGCTGCACTTGTCTGGCTAGGTTGATTAAGTTAGTTGAGGTGGTTAAGATTCCGTGAAGACTTGCAACTGTCATGACTTTGTTATTACAGCAATACCTCATCGATTTAAAGTAGTTCAGGCAGTAAAAATTGTCTGTACTGCTTTCTAAGTTTTTAGGTTATCTGTTAGGAAAAGTAAATTGGTAGAGGCATGAAACCATTATTGGAAGTGTAATGTTGAAGGAATTCTAAGATTGCCACTTGAGCGCCCCTAATAGTGAAGCCATACTATTGAAATGCTATGTCATCGTGAAAATTCCATGCCTCTGAAGAATGGAACAAGCAAAGGACCAACTAGATTAGCAAACTACTTAGATCTAAACCAGGGCAACATGGCATCAATGCTAACCACATGTATCTTTTAGATTTATAGTGTCATACGCTATTTGTTTGAGTCCATGATCAGGTTAGCACACCTGGCATAAAAGGCCTTCTAAGGAGAGACACTAGTAATCTCAGTGGGACCTCTGAACCTTGAGTTATTTTAATTGGAGTGAGTAGAGGAGACACTATATCCAATGAGTTGTCAGTCACAGTGTCCCAATTCTTTTGCTGGAGAATGTATATCTATGCGTGGGCACAAAAATTGAGTTGTACAATATTTCAGTGATGTTATATTGCTAACGTTTTGCTCTTTTCATAGCTAAAGAATGTGCAGCTTTAGTGAGCGCTTACTAACAGCACTAGTCTAAACTGTGCAATAATTTGAAATTTCTGCCTCCGCTGGAAGATAAAGTGCAAAGCCATGAACTCATTCGAGAGAACCGTTGCTTTCAGTGTGTGGCTTGCACCAGATGTTTCTGTTCTTGCCGAGTTAAATGTGCTTAGCTGCGCTGAAGCACCTTCACGTGAAGTGTAGTTGGCAAGGCTCGGCAGGTTGGGTGGGCTTGGTGCTTGCCAAAGGTGAGAATGGACAAAGTTTGTGTAAAGCCACTGCTGGGCTCCCTTAGTCACTGAAGAGGGGAAGCCTGTGGCAAGTACTGTAGACTTACTGGTTGTCATTCCCACTACTACTTCTAGCTTCACTGCTGAATGCAGCAGTCAGTGTGCTTGTGTTGAAATGACCTGCTACAGGCGCTTTCATTTATTGCTTCCTGTTTCCTTTTATAATTTATGCAAATTAACCAATCAGTGCCCAGTTGCGATTTGCAGTGTTGTTGCCAAGGTTGTGTTGTTTAAGAATGTGTGTTCTGTTTTGCTCCGTTCTTGCCACCTCCCTCACCCTGGCATTAGAGTTAACTTGGCCATAGGTTGGTTAGGTAACATAGCTTGACGTCTGCGAGGAAGTAACTTAGCTGACGCATTTTGCCGGTGTTCTTAGCTTTTTTTTTTTTTATTCTGTCTGTGATTTCAATGCTTTGAAGTTGATGTTAGTTCATGTATGTTTCATATATATATATATATTCTTTTTTTTTTTGGAACAAGAGCAGTATTTGTGTTCCCCTTTCTGTTTTATGTTGCCTCTTTTTGTAATATAATGTTCATTTCCCTTCCTTGTAAAAGATGTGCACTTAAGAGCTCAGTCTGCTTTAAGTGAAAGTTAAAGCATTACTCTATAATGCAGCCAGCAGAAAAGCTGAATAAAGTTGTGTGAAGAAACCTGCACCTGTGTCTTAAGCAGCAAGAACTGCGGAAACTTCCGAAATTCTCTTATCAGGCGAGGTATGCGGGAAGTCGGCGTTATCTCGCCAACACGTCAGCTCGGCATGAGTGAGCTGGCAACAGGACTGCAACACTCGTCTGTCTAAACTAGTTGTGACTGTTGTATCTGTGGCAATGCATTTGGGCCAGACTAGACAATGGAAGCTTTGCAAGCTGTCGGCAAAAGTCTTGGGATGTTAGTCTGAAATGATAACACCCCGCATCATACTTGGAAGCTTTCCAGACACTACACGCATGTAGAAAAAATAAAATAGAATTGTACTAATCTTTGGAAGACTTCGTTCATGCTCAGCAAATAGCTGTCTTTGTGTCTGCACTAGGCAGTGGATGAAGCTAGCTTAGCTGGGAAGCCAGGCCAATAGAGAAGTTCATTAAAACAAAACCATAAGCATGAAACATGCACACACGCACGCATGCTTGCACTGATGACTTTAGGACAAATAATAAAGCAGTAGTGTGATATGAACTGATAGTTGATGCGAGTGAGCCTCTTACTGTTATTGAAAGTTGGCACTTGCTCTCCATTTGCCTCATAAATTGTGTATTGACTACAGGGCACATCTAGGGCAATATCATTAAAAGAAAGCTTCAGCTTGGGGCCAACTTCGAGTTCCCTATTCAAATACATGTATGTAAAATGCAGAAACACTCTCATTGTGAAACTGCATGACCTATTTGAATTAAATTTATTGCATTTGTCAGAGGAAGGTAAATTCTAGCAACTGAGGGAAGCAGAATTTTGATTTAGGGCCTTGATTTTTTACCAAATTACGGAAGATCAATAGGTCTGAAAAAAAAGAATAAAAATAAAGCACTACGTATCGTCGTTAGACGATTTTTATGTCCACTGCGGGACAGGCCTCTTCCAGTGATCTCCAATCACTCCTGTCTTGCACTAGCCGATTCCAAGTTGTGCCTGCAAACTTTCTAATTTCATCACCTCGCCTAATTTTCTGCTGTCCTCGATTCCGCTTCCTTTCCATTGGCACCCGTTCTGCGACTCTAATGGTGCACCAGTCATCTGCCCTACGCATTACATGGCCTGCCCAGCTATATTTCTTTCTTCTAATGTCATTCAGGATGTCTACAAATCTCTAATTTTGCACCAAAAACAGATATCGCAGAACTGCACCTGTTGGAGCATCTAAAACAAACAAATCTGGTATACCTATCAGTTTACAGCTTACATGTAATTGTGTTTACAAGCATTGTGCAAAGGTCCTACTCTCAAGTTAGTGCCATTTTTCAGAGTGGTGCATAATACATAAATATTGTCCACTTTAGATACATTATTCAGTGAAGTTCACAGAATTTCAATATTGCATTACATTGACGAGTTAGTTACAGAACTTGTTACTTGAATTTTTTTAATTCTGCAATTGTAAGAATGCTTAAAAAAATAATTTGACATAAATTGAAAATACATATCTAGAGTTAGTACTAGAATTTTACTTCTTTTAAATGCAGCAAGCCTTACCAAATCGTTGCTGTGGTTGCCAAGAAAAACAATTTCTCCGTTTCTTGCATTTAGATACCAGCTCCTGTGCTAAATCTCGCACTCCTGACTTTAGGGTAGTTGAGCACCGATACCAACTGAGGTACATTTTCAGTTCCACTGCTTGCCAAACGTTTTGGCCCTCCAGTATTCACTATGAATTTCCCCTTCCAACGCCAATAATTCTCTTAATTGAGAATTTTGTTTCACCACATTTCTTACATCTTCAGAATCGTGAAAGGCATGCAGCTGCAGGACGGATTAAGAATTTTCAACTTTTCATTGAGTTTTGTCAAGTTTACAGAATGTGGACTCCATGTTGAGAACTGTCTACAGCAATGTCAGATAAGATAACTATCTTTTGTCTAGCATACTTTCTTACCATCTGTTCAGGCACTTGAAAGATACGTCTAATTTAAAGCGTTCAGTAAGAGGTGGAAGTGGACGACACACCGTGAAAACACCCAGCCCTCCTCTGCCTATCAACTTTAGCCACCATGATAGCCCAGTGGCTATGGTATTGCACTGCTGAGCTTGAGTTCTCGAGTTCAACCTCAACTTCAGTGGCCACATTCCGATGGGCGCATAATGCAAAAACGCTCGTGTACCATGCATTTGGTGCATGTTAGAGAGCCCCAGGTGGTCAAAAATATATCTGGAGCCCCCACCACAGTGTGCCTCATAATCTGGTCATGGTTTTGGCACGTAGAAACCCAAAGTTTAACTTAAATTTGTACCTTCCAACTTACTTTACTAAAATAGTTTGCACACGTCATTCAAACATGCAGAAGTAGTCTAGTCGGAAGTGTTTCAAGATGTATGTGATATGTTTCAAATAATATTTTCATCAATGCTCTTGCTTTTGATGCTCTATTTTGGCATGCACAATTGTGCATAGGTGCAAAAAAAGCTACGATACATAGCATTCCTTGATGTGCCACTGTACAAAGCCCACAATGGACATGTGTTGAAATGTGCGTGCAACCATATACAGCTATTTACTGTGCTGACTCACGGGTACTGCAGATATAGCACTGGCACATCAAGCACACGCAACTTTGATACAACTATACCTATTGCATCGCGCTTCTTTTTTTTTTTTTTTTCAACAAAGTTTGATGCAAATTGACTTCAATGAGGACTTAGACTGCCTGTATAATGGCCAAAAGGGGCTTAGCTGAGTTCTCAATACTCTAAATCCATTCTGTTCTGTCGGTGGTTCTCAGTTGCAGTTGTCATGATCACTATGACTAGCTGACAGGTTATTCAGAGACCCCTATGTGTACCTTTTGGTCAAGAAAGATGAAGTGCGCACAGGAAGCGGTATTTGTTTCGGCTGTAGCAACCAAAAAGAAAAGCCTGTTACAGTTAAAGTGCCAGGAATACCTTTCAGATGCATTATGTCTTACTGACAATGCAAGATCAGTGCACCCTTTTTCGACACAAAACAATCAAAGCCAGAAGTCTTCTACAGCATCAACCCTGTTGCTTGTTTTTAAACTCTATATGAATCATTCAAGGTGCATGAGGAAATTTCACATAAATAAGGCGACGCAAATGCTTTGCCAGGCATTTGGCTCGTTTCTCTTGATAAACAGTGCTTGTCTGTGATAGACTTTGCTCGTTCTAGGGTGTAATAGAAGTCTCCAGAGAGTATATTTTTGGAAATGGTATTCCAGATCGCTTTAGCCTTGTCATTTTTATGTCATCTCTGCAAGGGAAACTGCTGATGGCTGTGCTTTTGTTGTCTATAGGACATTGCATACGGTGCTATAACGGATTAGGGAGGGTGCTGTGAAAGTGCTTAGATTGCGAACTTATTGTGTATAAAACTTTTTGCACATGCAGTGCTCAACATCGTATAAGCGAATTTCATTACTGTGAGCAAGTGCTCACCATAGCAGCCATCCGTGGCAGTCCAATGCTTCCCTGAAAAATAATTCTACGGACTTCATCTCCAACATGTGCGTGTGTATGTGTGTGCATTCGTGTTTTCGTATACACACACATTACGTAAAGCAATTGCAAAGGTGCAAATTCATACATAGACGTAGGTTCACAATAAATCCACATAAGAAGGTAATCATTTGTGTACTTTGTCCTTTAATTGTCAACCAGGGATTCTGTCTCTGCTAGAAGCAGCAATCGTTCGCACTTCACTTCTATAAACATGCGCATTTCGTATACTTATTGCTGATTCAGAGATGAGAGAGGGATCGGGGGAAAGAAAATGCGATTTCATTAGCTCTTGTTCTGCGGAACGCACGCTTCCCATAGTTTCCGCTGAGAGCGTGACATTCCTCCGTGTTTCCCTGGCACTTGGACGCATCCGAGCGGTGCTTATTTCGGGGGGGGATAAATAAGCGCGCGGGTCGATCGAGCCGAACTGCGCTATCGTCGCGCGCTGACCGGATTGCGGAGAACTCTCCCGAGGTGCGGTTGGGGGGATGCAATCGCCCGCGCTTCACAGAAGCAGCAGGTGCCGTCCGTCGCGTAGCCTCTCTTTTGTTTTCTTGTTCGTGCGTGCGGTCTCGGTCAAGCGCGCGTGATTGTTCCGTCAGTGGCGATAGCGCGTCTCACCGGCGCCGCGTTGATGGGGCAAAATCAATGGCTGATTGCTAATCGGCCGCACTCTCATTGTCTCGGCCGGCGCGTCCTTATCGGCGCGTTACGCTCGCGGCTTGCAACCGAAAGCTGGCATCGCCGGACGCGCGCATGCCGGCACCTCTCTCTGAGCATGCTGCTGCTGCTACCGGGATCACGTAGGCATCCGGTGCCGCAGCGGTGAGAACTCGCTCGCCGTGGGCATATATTTCCCGCTGACCGCGCACGGGCGCTCGGCTCGAAAGGCACGCCACACGCGAGATCGCGTTTCACGGCCGTTTAATAAATATGCTGATGGCAAACATTTCATACAGGTGCGCCTCCGCTCTTTCGGCTCATCGCTTGCCACGAGATTTTGGTTCACTATAGAGCTTTCATGTGGAGTTCTCCGGTGCAGCGTCTGTAATAGTTATATTTTGTTGCTGTGGGACGTTAATCCTCCCATCACTCCGTCAATCACTCAGTCAGAGTCAGTCTCATATATTTGTCGGTGCCGTCGACCGAAGCTATTCTGAATGCGTATAGCAAGCTACATGTTCAAACTACCACGGACAAGCAATCGGTTTTTGGTCTAATTACGGCTAATTAGAGAACCGTTGAAGGTTATTGATAACTTTACGAATTTCGCGCTTAAACCGCTTTCAAGAACTTCAAAACTGTCCAGTGACTCTACTGCAAAGAGCAACACAACGCCACCACCGACCAAAACATGTATAAACCTTCGGACGCCACAAAGCAAACTTCAATAAACGTAGACGTGGTACTATGCTTGGCACTGTTTCCGTCATGTTGGCGTTTTGAGGCAATCAGTGATGCCGTAGCAGCACCTTGAATCAATCAGATGTCGAATTTGACAATGTCCAGACCTCAACACCAGTTTTGTCCCACTGAAACTGTAGAAATAGGTTTGAACGAATGTGGTTGCGATATGAATGACGGCGCGGCTGCATATAGACTTCTTTTTCATGCGAAAACCACAACATCTAACACTTTCACACGCCACAAAGAAAGCTTCATGGAACATTGGTTTTCCTGGGTGCATTCCGCCATGTTGGAGTTTTGAGCCAATCAGGGAGGTCTAGCAGCCCCAAATCACGCAGCTTCATTGTCGGCTAGCAGAGTGCGTTCTGTCAATTTATGTTTGAATTGTTATGTGGCACGACAAACGCACTAAGTATCTCGGAGCACTAGCTTTATTTACGAGGGGAGCTGGTAGGGTCTGTCTCAAGGTTTAAAAAATATTGCAATTTTCTTTTAAACGTCCTTGGTCTGTCTTTATGGGAATGCTTCTGTGTCCTAATGGATATAAAGCGTCGTTTTCTGCGCGCTGGGGGACCGTTCCGAAACCCACCATACGTTATCTTCGTTATTGAGAATCTTTAGTCGGCGAAAAACCCGGACGGGAAGGGTAGGAAAGAAAGTATCTCTTTAAATGGTTGCCAGGCTGAGTGCTTTTTCGTTTTCTGATGTATTGTGTGTATTGTTTTCTATGTAATTTAATGGAGACCTGGGGTGGAGTCGCCAACGATTTCGAGGTGGAGTCGCCAACGATTTTTCGCGTTTCCGTCTTTTTTTTTTTATTTTTTTAACTTTAAAACTCCACTTTCGTTAAGTCACACGGCTACCAAATTTGAGCGAGCATAATAAGGATCGAGATCAGAGGGGCTCTTTTGTTAGTCAGAGCCATATACGAAGAAACGGACAACGAAGTCAAATAAAGCACAGGGGAGGTTGTTATGTTCACATAAAATGTAGTAGGGCCACCATCTAATGTACATAAGCACTCACCACTTCTCATCATCATCCATCCCAACACTTTCACTTCTCTTCCCTAGTGTAGAGCTGCAGACTGAAGTGCACCAGCTCAGGTCGGCCTCTCTCTATTCTCTTTCTTAAATGAAATGTAGAAACAATAAGGTGGAGAATACGTTCACTCCCCGTGAAGCGCGTCCCTCGCGCCCTTTCACACATACAGGGGCGGCGAGATTTCATCTCCATTGTCATACGGAACCTCACGGCGACGGCGACGGCGACGCCGACGGCAGAAATGTTAGTGTTATAATTGCACATAAAACGTGTAGGCGAGAAGGTAGACTTCCGGCCACGAGTGTCCCGTTCTGATCTCGTCGAAAACCTCTGAGCCGCCCCCAGAGGCTCCGGCACAGTCACCAGCCGCGCGCGTTTTGTGCGAACTCACGGCACTTCTCATCGGTTTCCTGTGTGTTGCCGGTGCTGCTGCATCATTTGTACCTGATCCCAACACTTTCCCTTCTCTTCCCTAGTGTAGCTGCAGCTCTTATGCTCGGGGCTATGTCACTCCCTCCCTCCATCCATCCGCCGTGCGCAGACTGATGCGCAGTGCAACCAGCTCAGGTCGACCTCTTTCAGAGCCATATTCAAATTTATTATGTTTGCTAAAATGGAGTAGTGCATCAGCTCTGGTCGACCTCTTTCTATTCTCTTTCTCTCCTAAATGAAATGTAGAAACAATAAGGTGGAAAATAAGGTAGTCCGGCCAGGTAGACAAATTGGGTCACTGGGTATGCGCCCGAACAGATAGCTTTGGCACTGCGTTTATGATATTGGTATTTGTCGATTCTCATGACCAGTCCCCCGTAACGGATGTGCCGAGGTGACACAATCAGTATGTTGCCTTAGATACATTAAGCCGATAGCGGCCCATTCGAGACACCATCCTCGTCGAGCGCGGCAGCTTGATGGTTAGCCATTGTAACAAAGTTGTTACCGGGATACTAGGAACCCTAGGGATAGTGGGGATTGCTACGGAGTTTCAGCTGGGGTGTTGTGATTACAAGATACACTTTGTAGTGGTATCATTTATTGTGTTTGACAGTAAGATTGCCACTTCGTGTGTCCGCTGATGTGCTCATAAGATTTCGTGATCCACAGATGGCATGGTCGGGGATCTGTGGCAGGATCGCACAAGAAAGCTATCGGTTACATTGACGCTTACATTAAAGAAACCATCTTCGATGGTTTCTGCCACGATTTTATTTTCTAACCATTGATCATTACGTTTCAAAGCAAATTCAAGGCTGATACACGTAGCGTTGCATTTACATTTGAGATCGACCTCGCCGTCACACGCCTGCCTTCACCGCTGCACGAAAACCGTTGCGGAACTCCCATTCTGATCGCGTTCGCTGTAAAATGACTGCTGGGACAAAATCGACACGAGACAAAAGGGGTCACGTGACGATTAAGTCTTGAAGTGATTAACATTGGGCGAGCAAAAAAAACTCAGTCTGGAGCGAACATACAGCAAGGAAAATGTAGGTCTTCGTCTCCTGTGTCTCTTTTTTTTTGTGTGTGTGACCCCGTAGCCATGTTCAAGATTTCGCACGCAAAACCGTTAGTAACAAATATGTCTAGAGCTGCGTACACGTACAATCAAAATGCGCATTATACAGAATTAAAAAACATATATTTAAAGGCTGAAACTTTAAAATTTATTTGAGTTGGGGCGGTAGAGTCCGGGCCACCGCGGTCCTCGGTTTGTGCGTTTGCGCCGCGCTTCGTATCTTAGACGTTCTTAGTCGAGCGTGCGCCGTCGATGGTGGCGCCGTCACGCAGGAGCAGAGCCGGAGAGGTCACGTGACCCGCTGGCCGGGAGGAGAGCAGCCGAGCAATCGGAGCGCGCGCCAGGGAGGAGGACGAGAGGCGCCGGGTTATAATAGCAGGTTAGGGAGCCTACATGCAACGCCGTTTTAGCATAGAGTTTCACACTACCGCCAAATTTGGTGGGTAGCCATTTTGATCCCCAGTCTTTCTGCCTTTTTTTGTCACGCTCTGATGCACTCATGTTGGCACGCGATCTATTCAATTTCTTTAATTTCTTTTGCGCCAATGCGCAAAAGAAACCTGCATACTTCTTTAATATACTAGTTGCATTTTCCTTTTATTTTAACACATCAAACTTACTTTTCTATTGCACGTCGTGCGACACATATAAAGCAACAAGTTATAAAGCACGGTGGCGTGCTCGTGGTAGTATTATCTCACGCCAAGAATGTGAACTGCATTAAGCATTGTCGTTGCCTTCCAGTTGTATATAATATATATAGGGTGCTTTTCGAAGTATGCTGTAATAAAGGCTGTCCTTACTAGTCTGTTTAACTCAAACGTAGACGTGCCGTGTACGGCGCTCAGACGCCATTTGTCTCTGGCTGCTGAGACCAAAGTCTATTGAAAGGTAATTAATTTCACGTCACCAAGGGTTGCGGGAAATGTGGTCTGTCGGCTGGTCTTTCGCCATTTTGTGCCCCAGATTTAACCCGCCAATTTAGCTGGCGGCGGCAAGTGACAAAGGCTGTCACCACCCTAAAACGGCGTTGCATGTAGGCTCCCTATAGCAGGTCTTAGCGCCGCGCGCTCTTCGCACGATGGACGCCGCTCGGCGTCCGTTTGGCTCCCGGTCTAGCGGTAAAGACCGCAAAAGAGTTCATACTTGATTCATTAACTTGGTTTGAATCGGAGTGCTATAGAAGCACTCCATTCATCCTCGTCGAGACTTCAACGTGGTGAATCTTGGTGAATCGAAAAAAGAAATAAAAATCGAAAAAAAAAAGAAACATACGCGACAATCGCAGAAACAGAACTATCACAGCTCCGCTGTTTCTGCAAATTTCACTTCGTGAAACTGACTGCATTCCCCCCCCTTTTTTTTTTTTTTCTGAAGATCATCTAGTCCAATATTGCAGCGAAATTACTTCCGAGTCTCCTTGCTGCGTCTTGCATTGCCGAAAAAAAGAAGGAAGAGAGTCGAGGGGCCTTGACAAAACCAAGCTGCGCTATCACCCGCGAGTGACGCCGTAATGGAGAGTTCCAGATTTAAGTTCGACCGGCTGACTGTATGGCACCAAAACTACAGTGGCTATAATTTAGCCACTGTACCAAAACGTAAGTACACGAGTGTCTGTCACGCCACGGTTGGAAACCGAAACCGCCGATGCGACGTTGTGCCTCTGTATCAGAGCACCAGTCACAGTGGTGGGCACCTCTGCGAGGATCGAGCTCTCACACGTGCCGTTGCCAAGCTCGTGACAGTTCTGCGAGAATCTCCGTTTGGGCTGCTTCCCTGAACTGGTCAACAACCGTCCGACAACCCCAGACGGACAAAGAAGCCGGGCATCTCCAAATGCATCCCAGGTTGCGTTCCGTAGTTTGATACCCTGGCAACACTGGTCAAGCAAACGAAGATGGCTGCCGCATATCGGCGGCATTTTCGTTTAGTTAGTTTATTTATAGCTGTGGTTATAGTTTAGTGATGTGTGCTAAAATTTGATCCTCTGCAACGATGTGTCGAGGCGCTTCGTCAAAGCCTAGAGGGTTTATAGGGGCGGACCGCCTTATCTTGATCGGCTCGGAAAAGAGGTGAGTGCAGCGACACCATGGCAGCCGATGTGCCTTAAATTGCGTACAAGCGTTGGGGCTGCTCAACTGCTCGCAAGTCGTGCCAGATATTGCCGAAGATAAGGAACATCGCCAGTCAGCCAGAAGTGAAAGGCGACGATCGAATGCGCGTTGTAGTATAGATTTCTTGCAAACTGTGCGCAACGCTTATTCACTGCTACGGGTCATTCGCTTTATTGTTTTTTGACGATGCATGTCTGCTGCACAGCGTTCACCAGCCTAATTTCGTAACGAGAAGCAGTGCGCTGTGCCGTTGCTTGCCGCAGATTTCATCAGATATTATTGAAGTGACTACGGAGGAAAGAAAGTTTATTTCCTTGCTCGTATTTTTCAATGCCTGCCAAGTCACTCCGTAATGCATGGGAGCCATAGAAGCCAGATGGACCATTGCGGCGCCATCACATTCCGAGTCATTCATACGTGTTACTGGCGCATCGATAACTTTCGCCAGGCCTGCTGCCGCTCCTTTGCTTTCGCACACGGTGTTTCCTTCGGTATAAGGTGCGATAAAAGAAAGTTGTGGCTGTGCCTCATAAACTGTGACCAACCGCCATGCAACTACTGGGAAAGTGGCGCCCTCTCAGCGGCTGCCAGTTCTGGCGTCAATGGGCTGGCACTGAAAAAGTACAGGAGATGCTGCGTTTTTATCGGCCACGTGCGGTTGTAGAGAATCATGCTGTGGCGCCGAGATGGCCGACTGTTTCCGTCGGACCCCGGCGTTGTCATGACGTTGTGTCGCATGATGCAGAGTAGTCCAAAGCATAATCAATTCGGAGCTGATATTTCAGCAACCTTAAGCGTACGACAGAGGCATCCTGCAGTTTGTTGGGATGGAGACAGCAAAATTATGAGACTTCCGTTTAGTGTAAATGGCAGGTATTGCTGAACGGATACGAATTCGTGCCAAAGAGAAAGCGAAGACAGCAGCGTGACTGTGGATACAGACGTTGTGCAAAATCCGCCTGCAGGCATGGCGCCTCGGGAGCTGCACTATAATGCACTAATCTGCGCGGAGTCGCGAACTACTAAAGCAACATTTAATTTCAAAGCGCCATTGGAAACTTATCCAGGCATTCCGAAGAGAAGTCATTCGTGCAGGCACGGAGCAGGATTGCGACGAAATAGGGCTTGTGTAATTCCGCAAGGCTAGAACAGCATATATGAGCGGTCATTATACAGTCGAACGCCTTTAGAACGAAGTGCTTGGGGCCTCCGAAATCATTCGTTATACTTTGTTTTAAAGGTTGCGCACCGCACAGCTCACAATAGAAGCGGGACAGAATTATTCATTCGTTATACAGGTAATTTCGTTGTAGAGGCGCTTGACTGTGGTTCCTAATTTACACAACGAAGAAAACAAATATCTGTTGACACCTAAGCACAGTTGTGAATGCGGAAGCGTTAATGAGCTGTCCTTCTACGTTTGCGCTGCGAGCAACGTGCTGACCGAGCCAGCAAGCAGCAGCAGCCTGCGGTGCGAGCCCAGCATGCAACCGACGCGGCGATGCCCTCTCCCCTCACCCAACACTTGGCGCGCTACTGCTGCAGCAGGACTTCCCTTTTGCCCGCTCTACTCCGTCGAGGCGCTCTAGTGCCGTGGCTTTGCAGCAAATGGTAATTTAGGTGCCGTTTCGCGGCTACAGACGCCGGACGCCTGCTTTTTCGCTCAATAAGCCATTTGACACCTTCGCATCAAAACAGTTCTTGACTGCGCGCCTTAAAGAAGCGAAGTAATACGCACGGTGAAGACAATTTTCCTCGACGTGATGTACATACGTGACAGTCTCTATCTTCGGTCCTCGAATGAAGCATAATTCACAATTACGTTGTTTGGCTTATACCTTCTCGCAACCGTTGCTTTGACGTATACGTAAGAATAAAGTACAGGGATGTCCCCACTCCTTGAGGCGTAATAAGGAAACTCAGGCACGTCAGTGTCACACTGCGAAGCGTTTAAGCACAAGGTGAACCTTGCAGCTCGCACGAACGCGCATGTTGCGCGCATTTGGAAACACCCGCACTTCATAATTAGTAACTCCGTACTTGCATGGAAAGAAAGAAAAAAAGGCGATGACGTTGCTGGGCTGAAGAGCTCTGAGGAAACGAAGTTGGGGTTTATCACTTTTATTGCGAATCGGGTGCATTTTTGCACACGTAGCTCTCAGAGCAGCCTTAGATGACTGACTGAAATTTCTTCTGTACTCGCATAACCAAACGGACAATTAAGATCAGGACGATAACAGTGTATGAGACAACTGCATCACGGAAGAGGTCAGGGAAATTGTCATTGCGCGTTCTCCTTCCTGCAAAACGTTTTGCAAATAATGTGGTTTTCTGTAGCACTATCCTGGTAGTGTAATCTTTCCTGAATGTTGCGTATACTTTTCAAATTGCCCATCTTGTTATTTTAGCACACCTTCGCTTCAGAAACGAAACAACACTTTGCGGTGCTTTTACCATGAAAACAAGCAGAACGGCACGCATCAGAATTACTTTGCTGTTCGACGTTTTTCTTGTTCGAGCTCCTGTGTGAAGGTATTGCGTCTTTTGTGAAATACACAGATGTAACAAAAAAGTAAGCGCCCCAAGGCCGTACCGCCAGGAATGCTACCTGCATCGACGGGTCCTGGCACCGGCCGCTTGGTGGTGACGGATGGCGTGGGCCGATTTTTTCAGTCCGGGCCCCGCCCGGGCCCGTTTTTACGTTGGGCGGCCCGCCCGAGCCCGATCAAAACTTTTATGGCGAGACCCGGGCCCGGCCCGGGCCCGGAAATAATCTACGTTTCCCGCCCGGCCCGGCCCGGCCCGCCACCCCTTTACCTTAGGCCCGAGCCCGGTCCGAGCCCGACTCGAAACCGGCCCGAACCCGGTCCGAGACCGAAAAATAATGTTTTTCAGAGTTGAGACGCCCGAGCGTAACTCACTGTACGTCACATGCACACCACCAGAAAGCCCGGCCCGGGCCCGGGTCAAAAAAGCACACGCCGTGCCCGAGCCCGGCCCGAGCCCGTGAAAAAACTGTTCTACCCGGCCCAGCCCACGGGCCGGGCCGGGCCCGGGCTTTCGGAAGCCCGAGCCCGTGCAGTGCTCTAATGGCGTGATATACCTTTTTTAATGCGAAAGCATTATTGCCCCATGAAGCGGAGAATCCGGCGTCCGGCGTTACCATCCGAGGGTACCAAAACCGACGTGACCAAGTGATGACGTCACGTTTCAATGTCAATGCAAGTCGATCCTTGCCCATGCCAAAGAAATTGATTGTAAAATTCGAAAATTGAGTTCAACCGCGTTTAAAACCCACCTGGCCCACTCCCAAAACTGACTTGGCCCAGTCCGAAAACTGAGTTAACCCACTTTCAAAACCGACCTGGCACCCTGCCAAAATTGACTTGGCCTACCCCCAAAATTTGGGCGGCCCACCCTCAAACTTCATCATTATCATCATCAGCCTATATTTATCTCCACTGCAGGACGAAGGCCTCTCCCTGCGATCTCCAGTTACCCCTGTCTTGCGCTAGCTGATTCCAACTTGCAACTGCAAATTTCCTAACTTCATCACGCCATCTAGTTTTCTGCCGTCCTCGACTGCGCTTCCCTTCTCTTGGTATCCATTCTGTAACTCTAATGGTACACCGGTTATTCATCCTACGCATTATATATATGGCCTGCCCAGCTCCGTTTTTTTCTCTTAATGTCAATTAGAATGTCGACTATCCCCGTTTGCTCTCCAATGCACTCCGCTCTCTTCCTCTCTTAACGTTAGGCCTAACACGTTTCGTTCCATCGCTTTGTGCGGTCCTTAACTTGTTCTCAAGCTTCTTTGTTAACCTCCAAGTTTCTGCCCCCTTTGTTAGCACCGGTGGAATGCAATGATTGTACACTTCTCTTTTCAACGACAGTGGTAAGCTCCCAGTCAGGATTTGGTGATATGCCTGCCGTATGCACTCCAACCCAATTTTATTCTTCGGTAAATTTCCTTCTCATAATCAGGGTCCCCTGTGAGTAATTGATCTAGATAAACGTACTCCTTTACAGACTCTAGAGGCTGACTGGCGATCCTGAATTCTTGTTCCCTTACAAGTTACCAGGCTATTGAACATTATCTATGTTTTCTACATATTAATCTTACACTTTCTCTGTTAAGGTCCTCAATCATTTGTTGTAATTCGTACTCATTGTTGCTGAATAGGACAGTCTCATCTGCAAACCGAAGGTTGCTGAGATATTCCCCGTTGATCCTCACTCGTAAGCCTTCGTAAGAGTCTAAAACCTTCAAACTTGATTTTGGCCAATTCGAGCACATGACCAAGTAATAACGTCATGTGGCATAGTCACGTGAGCAAGTAAGAACCTTAAAGTACAAGGTCACGTGACCAAATGATGACGTCATGTGAATGTCACCTGAAATGGGCGTCGAAATAGTATGAACATCGATATAGTCGACACGCCCAGAATCCTTTCGCATTCATTGCACGTAAGGAGACTTAAGCGCCTCTGTAACTTTCTTTATATCATCATCATCATCAGCCTATATTTATGTCCACTGCAGGATGAAGGCCTCTCCCTGCAATCTCCGCTAGGTGATTCCAATTCGCGCCTGCTTCTAGGGAAAACAATAACCGGTACGCCAAAACATCCTGCGTGGAATTTGGGACATGTCCACCTTATGAGTGGTACTAGTCTCAGCAGCAGTCTAAAAAATCGGAAAGCTTTTAAAAGTTTGAAGCGTCAAGTTTACTACTCTGCAACTCTGTAAACAGGATTTCTCACTTCTGTGAGCACAACCAGATTATTATTATTTTTTAGAGCCTTTAAAGAGGACGGAATGAATGTAGTGCCCAGGAGTGAAGGAAACAGCAGCCTTTTGAGAATAAAACTTTCGGAGGACAGAATTAAATGTAGTAAAATTTTAATACGGTATTTGTTGGTGAGCGTTCTAAATGTGGTCCTTCGCGTTTTTCTTTTTATAGTTCTTTTTTTCTCAAGGAAGGCAAGCCTTAGGCAGCTGCTTAGAAATCACCTTTCGCCTGTCCTTCGTTGGTATGTGCCTGTACGCAAACCAGGAACGAACAATGTCGTGAATGGGGCCGATTTTTTGCTCTATACGAGCGCCGACGGATGCTGTTTAAAGAACGCAGAGTCAATAACATGACGTTTATATTTTCTCGAAGTTTCTCATTTTAAGAAATTGCTTTGTCCAAATTAATCTGATGCTAACAATGACATTCTTATTTTAGCTGTAACTGGTCTGATTCAAATCGCCTCACTGATTAACTAAGAAAGGAGCATTGTAGCGTTTCACATGTACAGCGTATCGCAAAATCAGTACAGGCCAGGCGGTCATTGACGGCCTTCATTTTTTTTTTTTTTTTTTTTTTTGCGATAGACTGCTATTTGAATAGGAAGGGTACGAGCTACAGCTTCCTCTTAATGGGAAGACGACATACGATTCAAATTTGTGTCAGTGGTGACGTCAGAATTGTGCTTCGCAGAAACATTTACACGTCAGGCACTGGGAGCTGTGTTACATGCACTCGGCGCGTTACAAAGGCGTAATGACTCCTCTCGGCGCTGACGGTGGCGCGAAGAATCCGCGCGCGCTTGTTTTGAAACTCATGCGAGATCACGTTTTTTGCACTGCGCGTTCTGAAATTTCAGGCGAGCTAACGGCTTCCGGTTTTCTCACCTCGCTGTCAGCAGCGTCGTCTGTTCAGAGGCCATTCGTTATACGAGGCGCATTCATCCGCATACTCAAGCTCACCGAAGGGTGCAGTGCCGGCGAAATCTGCTGAGGGTATACGAATACTGCGCAATGGAAAACAGCGCCTTGCTTCCGCGCCGCTTGTATGCGACGTAACACGGTAGAAACGGAAGGGAATGATTAGGTCCGCGTGCAGTACACGTCACCCCTTCCCATTTTCCTGCACGTACTAGCTCCTTCGATCAGCTGGCGGTTAAATCAAGTTAGGGTGTTTAATGTAACGATACCGCACAGTGAGTTATGACGGACGCCAGAGTGGAAAGGACTTCGGATTAATTTTGGCCACCTTGGGTTCTTTTACGTGTTCCTAAGTGTAAGTATACACGAGCGCTTTTTCATATTACTCCTATATAAAGAAATGAGGCCGCCGAGGCAGGGAAACGAACCCGCTACCTCAAAAGCACTACGCCGTATAGCCACTAAGCCACTACGATGGGTATCAGCTGGTGACATTTATGTGAACACGACAGTGACGGGAGAGATGTTCGTCCCAGGTACTATTCGTACTTGAGAGCACAGACAGACAGAAGACACACCGATGTCATTTTATGCAGCTCCTGTGTGTCCAGCTTGGTCTTGTCTTCTATGCTTGCAAATTGTCGCTAAACGAAAACAGCGGTTTTCGCAAACACCAACGAAAACTTCGCTTAATTAAGCCGATTCCCACTGCGCGTGGGATCCGCACACTTTTATCGAGGTATAAGGTCTCTACTTCAAAAGCTTTCGGTCGGTACATGGAAAACGAGAAAAAGCACACAAACGAACCAACAAAAAAAATTGGACTCCGTCAGTGAAAGCGCCTTCTGATCAAAAGGCGCAGTGGATGCTTCCCCGTAAAACACTGCCAATACTCAATCAAGGTTTCCAAGCGGAGTAGTACAATCGCAGCGATATGTCGCTACTTTTTCGCGACTTTCACACCGTGCTTTTCCCCCTCCCCAAGTGTAGGGTAGCCAACCGGGCACGTCCTTGGTTAACCTCCCTACCTTTCCCTCTTCGTTTCTCTCTCTCTCACACACACACACCGTGCTACTTTGGTACTGCTGAAAGACGCCTTTCGGATAACATCGCTTCCTATTTCCAGATTCAAATCACCGGGCAATCAGTGAACGCGGGATATAGCAAGCACCGAATACGCCTCGCCTCGTTTAACAACGCTGTACGGCATGTAAGCGGCCGTTAGGGCAAGGGCGAGGGATTCGTGCGGCTATTCACTACCGTCGTCGTTGTAAATCAAGCCGCGAGTACGAGCGGGCCAGAGAGGCTGACTCATTCAACCGCCGCGAATGATGTCAACAACGGAGGTGGGCATCACTTATATAGCGCTGCAAGGTCTCCGACGGCGACAGACGACGACGCTCGTTCGCGGAGATCAGACGCCGAGCGCGGAGCGAATGTGCGCTACGGTTTCGTCCTCCGGCGATCAGGTGCCCGTTTTGGCACCAACGCATTTGGCGGCACATTGTGTTTATTCATTGAAGGTCCTTCCTTGTCGTTCATTCCCGCTTCTGATATTAGACTGGAGCTCTGCCATACGTATGCACGTGCACGAGCGGCTGCCGTAAATCAGGCGCAGAACGCCGTGTGACGGAAGAAGAGGGTCAGACGCAGAGCCAGCAGCGCCTACAAAAGCGGATGCCGGCAGGGAGCGTCCTTGTTTCGGTGTAGTCAACGGCTTCGGCGACACTCTGCGTTCGTAGAGATGGAGAGTATAGAATGCGCTCACTGACCGTGACTTACTACGCTATTAACGCGACGTTTGAGGCGCCAATCTCTGAAGCCACGCGCGCACTTCTCGGCGGCACCACTAGATGGCGTAGCGAGAGGAGCCCGGTTGCCGCATGACGCGTTTCTAAGCGTTCGCACGCACCGGTGCGCCATGCATTTATATGAGGCCTCGCGACGGCTTTGCGGTGGCGGCGCTAGATGAAGCCGAGTGTTTAGATCTTTTCTGCAGAATTTTTTTGTCTGTTCTTTTATCCTGTCTGCAGTACTGACGCACTCGCGCAATGCGTGTGTATTCTTATGTCAACCGTTACTATTAGCTTTCTTTCTTTTTTCATTTTCTGGGTATTCTTTCTTTTGCATTCGTGGTTTATTATTGAGGATGTTGGAACATCGGGCTCGCCCTTACAAAAATGATACATGACATTTTCCATCTTAACAGAAAGTCTAATGAGTGCAATAACAACCCAAATAATACAAATTCAACATAATTTCTCCAGCGGATTTTGTAAATGGCTCTTCAGTAACTTATTTTCCCAGGCGTTCGTTACTCAATTAACAACAGCACATATTCCGCTAGGGATGACGATTCGAAAGCCGTACGGGGAATTTGTTGTTCATATGAACCCGACAAGTTCAGGTGGAAGTCGTAGGCGAGGTCGAGGGTACGTCCTAATTTGTCTCAAAATGGCAGTTTGGAAACAGACTGAAGTTTAGAATAAGATAAATGGCACTAGTGAAGCTAGAATCAACTTATTAAGACTGTTTCACACGCATCCTTTTCCCTCTTACCCTGAAGAAAAAGAAATAAAGAGAACAAAAGGAAGCAAGGAAAAGTGGAGTGGTGACGCCGAGCTTGGTGGCGCACGTTTTCGTTGCAAGAACACGCTGACAAAATAAACGTTTTGAAGTATTTTTGAAGGTAGTCAGATAATACTATGCACACGATAGTCTGTGCAGAGAACGTCAATGCAACTTCGGAGATGTCTGCGCGTAAACTCCTCAAAGAACATTCGCCAAAGTCGGCTTCGCCGCAGTAAGACTGCTTGTGTGGCGAAGCCCGCATCTGCAACTGTCATTAATCACGCAGCGAGCGATGGAACGGAAAAATTATACGTGTAACGTTAAGAGACGGGAAGAGGACAGTATGGTTGGAGAGCGAATGGTTGTAGTTGATGTTACAGTTCAGCTTAACTGGAACAAGTGAAGTTTGACAAGTCATGTAATGCTTAAAGAAAATAACCGGTAGCGTACTTGAGTAGCAGGATAGTGTACTAAGGGAAGGTGAACGCAGTAAAGGATGGCTTAATATTACGTAAAGGAGCAGAGGGGAGTAGAAAATTGGCACTCACTTGAAGGGCGTCGGCTGGCACAAAATTGCACATCCTTTGGGGAGGCCTGCTTCCAGCAGTAGACATAAAAGATGATAATGATAATGCTGATGGTGATTTATGCGAATCCGGGCTTATCGAAGACCGGACGAGCCAAGTGAATGAGGTAAGTGCAGGGGTTGTCGGAAAAATAGAAGTAAATATCAAGCATATCGTAAGCTATCCGAAGCCTGTCAAAGATATGCGCCAAAGGCAGTCGGAGGCGGGCAGGATATCGAAGGCTTTGGAAGGAAGTGCTATGATAGGGCGCACTTTGTTTCGAAAGGTCATACACTATCAGGTGCCAATTCGTCGCACAGTACACACTCAGCAAATGTTCGCCTTTGAAGCAGACAAGTGCTTTTTTTTTCTTTATTTTTTCATGGCAAATACCATTGAAAGGTGCTTCTTCACCTTTGGCTGTGGTATCCGAAAGCATTCTAGTGTTGTATGGTGCGAAGAAGCTGCAGGATGTTTAATTAAAGAAACAAACATGTGCTGACGTGCTTGCGTAATTAGAAGATAATGTAAATAAAGGCTGTCTCAATAGCTGTTCTTTTGCCTTTGATACTAACTTAAACTTGTATTTCGTTTCTTATTCCATTTAAAGTATGATTTCTTATATTTTTTGCTGCTCGATTCTTGGCTAATCACCCACAGAATGTATGCAGCAGTGCCGCATACGGGGTTACTGCTACCCTCTCAGAAAAGCGCAAGCTAGAACCCTGCCGCGGGCCTACGAGGACACGCGAGGGGCGGTGTGTACCGGGTATGGATAAAGCACTGGTTTGTTTCCGGTTGTTTAGCCCGCTTGAACAACCGCTGTCCTTTTCGGAGGTTGAGATGTGCCGTCTCTTATGCACCATCTCGAGAGCGTTTGCTACCACCCGTCCCGCTCTCTGTGCGTATAGACTTCGAAAGCCCACGAGCCCGACACACACGTGGTAAAGCCACGGTATGACGCGCTTAAAGGATGTCTAAGCTCTGGCTTAAACACATGACGCAGGCGTCAGCATATGATACGAACACAGGTGTCGAAATCAAACGTGGGAGCATTAAAGGGGGCACTAAAGAGATACGATAAATCAGCTTAGACTGATAAAGTATTCTTTTTCAAGAGTCTATTTTCGCTGATTTCGCGCTAACGTGGTTTATTATTAGGCGAGTTTTGTTTCTTTAATTTCGCGCCGAAACGCGAGCGCCTGTGCGTCAGTGGGACGTCACGAATTTCAATGTATCTCTTTTCTTTTTTTTTTCGTATTTTGTTCATTGTGGCTCAACAAAAGTTATTTAAACTTGCTAAGTTAGTTCTGCTGCTCTTTTAAAATACAATTTATGCCACATTTACAGATAAAAGCAATTAACTAGGCCCGAGCAGCCGTCGTCAAGATCCCTGACGTCACAGCGAGCTGGTACGGGAACTTAACAGCGGCGTCGCCACCGGTCTTTTGTGCTTACGTCATTTGTGGCATACCAAGCCTCTTCTCAAGGTAAGCGTGACTTTTAATTTGTATCGTAGAGGGGTGATTTATTAATACAGATGCAATTATTTTCACTCTAGTGCCCCGTGAAGGACACGGGGTAACTTAGTACGTCGCCTTGTATACCAGTGCTTGAGTCTGGGATACCGCTGCGCTAAACTTTCTCGCTCAAAGCGAGTGCCTGAACGAAACTCCGCGAGCAGGGTGATGAAATCCACCGGTAGTGGCCGCAGGTGCGAGAGAAATATCCCGTGACATTGACGTAAAGCGCATGCAGGCCGCTTCGCTGTTACGAAGCTGTCATCCTTGAAAAGTGGCGTACGGTTTAACGCGCACGCGTTCTTTTGTTGTTTTCCGTCCTCGAGATGGTTTGATGGCGGTCACCATGACGTGGAAGTGATGGCGTTCAAGCGAACAGGTCAAGGAAATAGAAAGCGATGATAGTCTATAGCCTTTCTTGGTCGTTTTCTTCGCAATAGAAAATTTTAAAAAGTATTGTCGTTTTTTGGACATCTGCTTATGACTTTGAACAGAAGAATTGATTGTACGCTCTATCTTATTCTGGTTCGTAAGGTTACTTTGATTTTATTTCGTCTCGCATTGCCTTAATCTTTCGTTTCCGTTAAACTAAAGAGAAATACATTACGTACCATTTTGCAATGTTCCCGACGCGCTGGGTTGTCGTTTCTTTCTCGGTAATTCAGTTTGCTTGCTCTTACAGATCTGGGGTAAATGAAACTCGGGAGGAGTGTGTGAGAAAGGGGTAGGAAAAGGGGAGAGTTGGTGTTCTTCGTTGTGGGCGAAGAGGTGCTGGACAATGCACCCGAAGTGTAGACGATGACAAGTTACCAAACTTCGGTGTATTGTCTGTTTGACAGTCACTTTAGCATATACGCCAAAGAGGATGAAGGCGAAAGCCTGCGCGCTCACGAGAGATTCATTAAATTACTTGAAATTCTCATTCGGATGCGTTCTTACTTCCTATTACTTGTTTTCTGCCACCAAAGGTCGTGAGTTCGACTCCCGCCAAAGGTCGTGGGTTCGAGTGTCTTAACTCTATTTTAATTAAGGTAGAGTTAATTAAGCCACTTGAATCCACGACCTTTGTTGGTGGCACCACGGCGGCACCATGTGGCATGGTGGCTCCATGAATCATTCGAATGCCTTTTTCGTATTACTTGTTTTCTCCCACCAAAGGTGGTTGGACTACCACCAAAGTTCGAGGGTTCGAATCCCACAAAAAGTCGTGGGTTCGAGTGCCTTAATAACTTTATCCCAATTAACTGTACCTTAATTAACTTCGCCTTAAGTAACACCAAAGATCTGGGGTCCGACTCCCTTAATTAACTCTACCTTGATTAGGGTACAGTTAATTAAGGCACTTGAAATCCACGGCCTTTGTTGGTGGGACCATGTTGGCACCAACGCATAGTGACTTTATGTGGTATGGTGGCACCATCAATTTTGGTGCTATCGAATTTTCCGGACGGTCAAATTTTCGAATCACGAGCCTTCTAAAGATCTCGCCTTAAAAGTCTTTATTCCGTTTTTTAACGGATATTTCCGCTCGAGATTATTCGTCCCCTGCCAAAGGAAATCAAGAGTGGGGTGTCAGGGTGGAATATGTAATACCTAGGTGGTATAGGAGAGTGATGATACAGGAATTTGGCTTGTCTGTTGTTGCCATTATGGTGATAGGACTATCTCCTCCGCTCGAAAGGAACCTCAGAAGGATACGCACACGTATCCTGTATTCTACTTATCAGTATCCTGTATCCTACTTAGCAGAGTCGGCCATCTTACCATGTGTTTTTGCATAACTTTCACCTAGTCTCGGTAAGTTTGTGTTGTATTCTCCGACGGTATTGTTGCCAGCTTCATCCGTCGTTGTTGTTCGAAAATGGAGCATTATCATAATATATGTTCAGCAGTTTGTGGTGTTTGCACATTGCTTGCAGATAGAATCTTGAACGGTGTGTGATGGTTAATTGCATTTTATTTAATGAAGGAGGCGGCGTCCGGAATTGTTTACCGCGTTCTCGAAGTTCTATCAGAATTCGTATTCTCTCCAAGCTTATGCTGAAGGAGATCTCCTTCTTCATCATAATCTATTTTCAGTTCTTGCACCCAGGCACGTGTTCCCGGCTGTAAGGCTTTTTGAGCAGCTTGGCGCGCTTTTTCGTTGCCAGGGGTATAGACTTCTCGTAATTCGCCTCTAATGGCCACGCCACACTTTTGAAGCACTAAGTACAATTTCAACTGATACTTGGAAGTCATGTCAAGACGTAAATATATTAAACAAGAGTGGGATTTTAGATTCTAAGACTGCCCCAGACGTGAGAAAAGAGTTCCACTATTATAGTCCTCCCCTTCCTGTTTTTTTCTCTCTCGTTGTAATGAAATATTTGTCCTTGATGGTATAGACTGAAAGAAAGCTGCCCTTGACAATTCAACTCAATTAAATAGGGTGAGAACATGTGACAGCGTGCAACGAGTCGAGTGGCGCTGACGCAACTTCATGCTGCTGTGATATCTGGCAACACGCAATCAGTGTAGCATGATTTCACGGTTTGACCGGATTGTGTCGAACACGTGTTATCGTGTGCACCCTGACCGATAAAAGCAACGGTGACATGGGTAATCACAGACTCAACTCACATTCTTGTAGCCATGTGTGTAGAAAAAAAAAAGGAACAATGTAGAACATTGAGGACAGGAGGACACCTATGATTGAAAAAGAAAAGATGTGGGTCAACTGCTTGATTTAGCGCACGCTTATGCAACAAAGAGCACATCAGCAAGGTTGCCGCTGCAGGTTTAGATTGCAGTAGCTATAGCCATGCAGTGAGGGTGGCTTTCCCGGCATTGAACTTCAGCGCAGCATTATCGTCTTGCCCTGAATCATAATGATACGCGTCAAGTGCACTGAAGTACACGACTTTGAATTTGCGCGGTGTACGTGGCTTAATGCGGATTCGAAACCTCCTTAAAAGACTCTGAAGAGGAACTCTGTCAAGCTTGGCTTGCACAATGCACTTATGGAATGCTAGAAAGGTCAGCCTTCTGGGAGCTAAGCTTTGGAAGGCAAAAAAAAAAAAAAAGAGAGAGAGAGAGAATCTAGGGACCAACAGCACCTTGAAGTTTCCGCTGTAGCATCTTGTGATGCCATGAGTTTGGTCCGCTTAAAAATCTGTTTGCATCTGGTGCCCCACCTCCACACCATGGACGGCGTATCCTCGTATCCTAAAAAACAGCGTCGTCGGGATGTTCAACGTTAAATATTGATTAAATATGAGAACAATCGACACACACAAAGGTTTAGTCAGACAACAGTGGTCGACTCTTTATACTACTGAGCTGTTTTAATAACGTTATTAATAGCACAAAACGGTTACCAATCCCTGCTCTGAATCACAACGCAGGTATGCACGTGCGGTGATTGCATGATAGCCTTTGTATCCGTTTGATGGTATTCTATCGATATAAGTATATAACTTTTGAAAATAAAAGTCGGTTGAAAGATAGCGCTAGTTTTTGTCGTTCTTCCTTGTCCGCGTCACCTAAGCGCTATGGCCCCAATACCTGTATCAAAGAACTTGCCCCTAAATCTGTACTCCTTGTTTAACAACGTCGCGGAAAGACGGGTCGTGTCCATTCCAGACCCCGGGTTTGTCAACATCCTCCAGGCCAGTGGCGTTTATCCTTTTCAGAAGTGATCTATAGAAACGACCAACTGAAAAAAAAAGAAACTACTAAAGAAATACTAAAATTTATTCGCATAAAACTGCGACTGAAAGGACTTACGATTGCAAGCTCGTCTATTTACACATTGTACCGCTGACGTATATATACCATCAGGATAAATTGAAACGCGAACAGGAAAGAACTTATGAAAACGCTCGTTACGCGTAATTGCATCGAAGCGTGGCGTTTAAATCGCTCTGTAGCCGATTTCTAAGCATGGAGTATAGTTCCTATGGGGGACGTCTTGGAGTCTGAATCAAGCCCCCGTTACAAATGCAGATTAACCTGAAAATAGAGCAGCGCACTGGAGTAGTATCGCGGAATCGTTCGCGCTTGAATTTGTGCTGATAGTACGTGTTCGTGCTCATCAATCTCCATTTAATGTCGCGTTTACGAACCAGCGCTATAGTCGCGCAGAAACTATACGCCGCTTATTGGTGAAACCTGTATGCTAGTATATGGTGTGCTATTGTGGCGTCGTGTTGCATGCACACGACAAATCATGGCTGTTGTCTCCGAGATTTCGGTTCACATGTTCGCGGTTTCTCACACTTTTTCTTGTTTTGTTTCGTTATTTCGTGATTAGATATATGACACACAAGAGGCTTCGGACAGGATAACACGTGTCAGTGCAATGACTAAGTATAAGTTGTTATTGCGAGCACAGTTTCGAGCTATCAGACATCTACGGGGCCCATATCATGGAGGCACACAGGAGGCACACAGGAGGCTTTAAGAACCAAGTCAAATGCTAAATATAACTTGAAGTACAAATTCTTTGACGTGAAGCCGTGTGCGTAGTTTGAGGTTTGGTAATTGTATCACGGGTTTGGTAATTTCGTAGCCACCGGTGTGGGCGAAATTGACTAATGCGAGACTGTTATAGCGTCCGAGAAGACGACGAGAAACGCCCGTGATGTATGTTTAAAATTTCGCGAGATGACGTCACAATCGATAATGCAATTCGAAATTAACAGATGGCCACACGATGACCACACCTTCGCCTATGGTTTTAGGTATAAACAAATGCAGTTTCTTACGCGAACAGACTTGAGACCCTGGTCACTTTGTGCGTGTTGTAAATGGACATGCTACTGTGCGCATTTAATTGTGACATTTGATAAAACAATAGGCGTTTCAAGTTTGCACACGCCATTCAGTAGTGAGAACGTAATTGAATATATGTTTTGCGTCACTTGGTCTGAGGAGGGCTCAGTTACTTAGTAGTTACAGTATATCCTTTTGCATTCTTAATCCTACCACTACTCGACACTCCATCTAAACTGTATAGAAAGCGGGTGGCACAAAGCCCCTTGACAGAAGTGGTCATGTGCGCTTTAACGACACTTCGCGATGATTCCTGGGAGAAAAACTTTGGGGCCAGGTGCGGCATATACTCAAATGCGTTGGAGTGCCACACATGGCCACACAATGACCACACCTTCGCCTATGGTTTTAGGTATAAACAAATGTGTTAATGTCGAATTGCATATCGATTGCGACGTCATCTCGCGACATCTTAAACATACATCACGGGCGTTTCTCGTGAAGGCGTGTTTCAGAAGCAGCTCCTTGTAAATAGCAGCAAACGAGGGGCGAAAGGGGGCGCTGTACTCGACTCAATGGAGACGAGGAAGTTCTTCGAGTCTACGCTAGTTTGAGCATACAATTTCCGACAAAAGTTGCCAAAAGGAGCAATGACGCCACGATAGTTTTGCTGCCGTGAGAACGACGAGTCGTGCACGGATTTGTGTGATCTTCGTGCTGGGGGTTTCATATGTTTTGTAGCGTTATTTGACGCGTTTTACCTTCCTAAATTTCCCACCAGTTATGATTTCCTACACGCAGAAAAGCAACACGGTTCCGCGCGCATGCATAATTGTCGCGAATTGTTGGATTTATAACGCGGTATTTTGTTGAAATTGGTCAACTTGCAAAGTCACAAAGCCGTTTGTAGCCAGAAGGACGACGTTTAGGCAAATTCATCTTTCTCAAGCTGCCCATCATTCCCAAGGTGACTGAAACTGCTATACTTTGCAGCTGCCGTCTATATAGACACTGGCGCCATAATTCCCTCTGGTAACTTTTTTAGGAAACTGTGTGGGTTCGTGAATGCCCAAGTACAGTCACGTGCTTCCTTCCCCGCCGTTTTCGGCAGAGAAAACATTTCCCTTTCATCTGCAATGGGTTGGGGACCACGGCGTTTAATTTCTATAGCGACTGCAGATTGCAAATGCGTGTTGTAGTAGCACGTAGCGCCGCGCCTTATTCGGGTTTTTATTGAAAACGCGTCCAGCGACAGTGACGCAGCTAGCGTGTCCGTAGCGCTTCCCCAGAGCATGCCAGAGGTGCTTGCGCACGACAACGGTCGACACGCAACCGAAAAAGCGCGCCTCTCGTGATCGAAGCACCACCAGCGACGACAAACTCGATCACGCACTCTGTCGCACGCACTTAGAAGAGCAACGTTCCCTCTTGCATGTCGCGTGTACTTGCCTTGCACGAGCAAAATAACTCGTGGTCATAGAGGGCCATTCAGTAGAAGCTGGATCCGGCGGGGAAGCTATCTTTGCAGTACGTTCCGGAAGGGAAGCGCTCTGCGTATGCTCCGACTAGAGTTACTGTATATATGCTCCTAGCATATACAGTAACTCTAGCTCCGACCCGCCACGTGTCGCCTAGAAACGGGGACGCGTCTCTTTTCTTTATGTGCACATCATTTTATCACGGTGGCTTCTGCAGTGCGTGTTCACTCATTTTTTTTAATTCTTCCTCGTAAGGCCTGACACAGGACACAGGGTTCTTCTCAGGGGGAGCAGAGCAACCCGGCGCACATTTTGAGCAGGATATATTGCGGATAGATGCCACTTTAGCAGCCGCAGACCAATGAAAAATGACACGCTGTAACTTTTTTTTTGATTGTAACATATCCATTTGGGAGGTTACACGGAAGTCCACGTTCACGGCCGGGCGGAGCATACGCCGAGCTCACCCTTCTGGAACGTACTGAAGATCGCCTCTCGTTTCGGCGACAGGGATGACAACAGTGGCAACGACTCCTGCGTAACTGCGACTACACGACAAGTGCCTAAACGCGCACCAGGACTTGAACACAGGGGGTCCGCGCATAAGGATTTGGCCGTAGGTCCTCGTATGTCAAGGGTGCGCTTAGCAATCGTCGCTGGCGTGACAAAGGCGCACCTTGGATTTTTTTTTTCAATAACGTTTTTAGTGATCGACCCACCCCGCAACCCTCCCGGCCAACTTTATCATCAATTTTATTTCAAGTTTCTCGTTAAAGTTTAACCCCCTTAGTCACTGTGTACACATTTGAGGACGCGACCCATTTTTTTTTGCCATTTCTGAGCAGTTGTGGCGAGGAATAGACCACAAAAATTAAGTTTAGGGTAAATTAAACGTTCTGCTTACGTCGAGTACCTTCATTTTACTTCTGAGGGAATTCTATCGCTACCGAAGGTCGCTTTGGAGAAGGCACTACAGTGTTTGACGGGAGGTGTGACGTGGGACGCTTCTGCAGCAATCGCGAAAGAACGTCTTTCTTTCTAGTAATGCTTGCAACCAGTAATTAACTTCTGCAAGCGATTCGCGCTTGTGATTCAGTTCTTTCTTAATGAAGAAACGTATCATTACTGAGTGCACAATAATTAGATACTTAATCACTCTGTAATTATGGCGACTCACCATAAAATGCTGAAAGAGTCATTCTACCACCTTGATTTGTTCTTAGTAGAATATGCAGCACCTTGGCATAAAATTACGTAAATTTCATACATTTATCGACAGTCGATCGTAATTTCTTGACTGAAAGGGGTTGTACACGGCGAAGCTAGCAACAAATCCGCCGCGCACCAGAACGCTCGGATCACGCTGACAAAACACGGCAATGCATGCGTGACTAGCGGCGAAGGTCAAGTTTCGCTGTAGGCAGCCTTCGCAACTGCAGGCACGCACGCTCTGGACACGTCGCGGTTTCGGCTGAGCCGCAGGACACGCTCTTCTTGAGAACGATTTTTTTTTATCGGATTATTTCCAAGCAGCGCGTCCAAAGACAGATCGTTTGTCGAAGCGAACTGAGCTTTGTTCTTCTTGCTTTTTTTTTCCTTCTTCTTCATTCTAGGCACGCTGTGTAGCATATCAGGCGTGAAGTCAGGCGCGACTGAAATAGTCGCCGTACGTTCTTGTTGGAGCCATTCTTGGTGCAATCATTGTCGTTATGATTGGGGCAGGGAGGTATGATTTCTCCAACAATACGTGTGCACGTTTATTGGTTGCTCGAAATACAATCGAACCCGGATATATCGAACTCACATATAACGAATATTTGTGTATAACAAACAGCAGTAAGCTCTCCTTTAAATTTTTAAATTATGTTTTATTTTATATATCGAAATACCGAACTTTTTTGTTATTTACTTCAGATTCGATATGTCCGGGTTCGACTGTATTATTTTTTTATTGTTTTCAGGGCATGACTGATGTATTCATCTTACATATTCATCTTTCTTCATACCTTTAAACATGTGTGTGCGCACGCGTGTGTGGCTTTCGATCTTTACGCGTTCTCCATAATATATTGCGGATATGTAGCCCGCCTTGCGGAATACTATAGTTGCAGCGCTTCATTCTTATCCTGCGTGTTCTTCTTCTTTCTTGGGTTTTACGTGCCAAAACCAGTTTTGATTACGAGGCACGTCGTAGTGGAGGGCTCCGGATTATTTTGATCTCCGGGGGTTCTTTAACGTGCACTGCGACGCAAGCACACGGGCGTTTTTGCATTTCTCCTCCATCGAAATGCGGCCGCCGCGGCCGGGATTCGATGCCGCGCCCTCGTGCTCAGTAGCGCAACGCCTTAACTAACTGAGCCACTGCGGCGGGTATCCTGCTTGGACATGACGCCAGTTCAGCCGCTCATATATATGTGGCTGAGCCCCGTAGCATTGCGTTTTCGTTCGTATTTCTGTTCGCACTACGAACAATAAGCATATTCGCATCGATGAAGCCAGCTGCCTGCACGATGAGTCTAGATCACTGTCGCACTTATGCAGAAAGGGTTTTTTTTCTTTGAAATCCATAGAATATATTTAGCACGTTCTTTTTTTTTTTCTTAGTGCGGTATTTTTCAGAACTCGAGTTCCACTGGAGTGTGTGTGCGTGATTTTTTTTTTCCTTCTTTTTTTCTTCCTTTGTGAAGGTATGTTCATGATTTCATGGGATGGTATTATCGATCAGTTATCTTTGCAAATACGCCGAGCACGAGTTTAATGCAACCTACGCGCGTTGATCATTGTCGTTCCTCTGCTAAATAAGTTCTTTTTTTTCTGCTATCTTTTGTTCTTTCTCTTGCTTTTACCCTAGTGAGATGTGCAGCCCGCTGACATCCGTTCACCGTACGTTGCTACATTTTTTTTTCGATAATTCGCAGCCTGCTCTACCAATACCTTTAGATAAACAGAGGTGGAGCGAGCAGCCTTCTTTTTAAGCATATCTGCATTGTCAGCATTTTAACACCGTTAAGGGTGTAAGTGCATTTGTCGTCAGGGGAGTGCTCTAAAGCTGTCAATACAAGCAGCCCTACGAGTCCAATATTTTAAAGCAAGATACTTGGCGGAACTAGGTTAGAAATGGAAGATATCCCCTTCAGTCACATATTTTTATGGACTCTTAATAAACGCGTCAAAGTTACATAATTTTACTCCAAGGACACTGCAGACTTCACTCAATAAAAAATAATAATAATAAAACAACATATAGATAGCACTATGATTGTTCATATTCAATGGCTCCTATAACTACAGGATAATTGAATATCGATTTAGTGTACAATCATTAATGTCGCGTTCTAGGGCTCCGTTCAGCTGCAGTTTCAGTGTGTAGTATTTTCCTTGCCACTGCAGGACAGGATTGGCAAAAACAGGTCGCCTGCATCATGACTTAGTGGGATAGGTTTTGTACAAACACGTCATCCTTTCTCTAGCTCAGCTCGGAACATTATTACATATATTGCATCAAAGTACGAATGATCCTTAGTAAGGGGAAAGATTGGGCGATAGGACGATTGATCCATCCGTAAATAGGTCGTGGAATCAGCGCGCTATAGTTTTATTCGAGCTCACGAAGCTTAGGTGACAGACCAGACACGTACACTATCCACGGCACGACACAACAGCTTTCACGTATTGGTAATTATTATAGTTTGTCCAGAAACGTGTGGGCAGCTTGCTTGCCCCTCTTGTACTTAAATTATGGGGTTTTACGTGCCAGAACCACCATCAGATTATGAGGCGCGCCGTAGTGGGGACTCCGGATTAATTTGGACCGCCTGGGGTTCTTTAACGTGCACCTAAATCTAGTACGCGGGTGTTTTATGCATTTCGCCCACATCGAAACGCGGCCGCCGTGGCCGGGATTTGATCCCGCGACCTCGTGCGCAGCAGCCCAACATTATAGCCACTAAGCAACCACCGCGGGTCCTCTTGTACTTGGAGAGCCAACAACATGTTTCGCGATTGATAATTTGTTGTAACACTGTAGTATATTATAAGGCAACGTGGAAGCTTTAGTGTGTCTGTAAAAAAAAATAAAGAACAAAAGAAGAAGAAAAGAAACAGAACAACAACAGCGCCGCAAGGTAATAAATGTACTATAGCGCAAAAATGTTTTGGAATATTATTGTTATCTAAGCTAACTTATTCCTAAATTATAAGTTTTTCGGTCATCAAGCTGCTTCATTTCCTAAGAAATCTTGAAACGTTCGTCGAAAGTATACCAGTATTTCAGGCATCGCAGAAAATCACTTCGTCACACTTAAAACCTATTCTTAACACCCTTATGGTTGCAAGGACAGGTCTCAAGGGTGACGAACACCCTTATGGGTATAATGGCGTCCATCTCATAGGGTGTACATAAAACATCTGGCATATAAATATAAAGTGCTTCAAGAGTGCGATAACCTGTGTACATTCAAACATCCATTTAACACCCTTACGGGTGCTAATATGGAGTTTTAGAAATACCGCAACCAAGCGTATTTGGGTACCCAAAGCCCTGCGCCATGCTTGCGTTCTTTTGTACGCGTGGTGGTTTGCTTCCCCTAACTTTGAGTGCGCAAAACCTTTCAAGTGCACCTGAAATCCTCCGCGTTCTAACAGCATTCCGTACGTGATCTATTAACTGCCTGCAAGATTAGGACGTAAGAGAAGTAGAAACGTCAAGCTGAAATCGAACAAGTTCGCCCACTGTAACTCGTGGTAACACGACGTTGTATAGCCCAGGAAGTATATACTGCCATTGGCTATGACGCAGTAAGCTGTTGGTCTAGGGTTCGACTGCCAACTTCAGAGGCAGCACTTCCTTGGCGACAAAATGCAAAACCTAAAGTGCTCACAGCTTCTTCAGGGACTACAAATGTACGGGAAGGGTCAAAAGCTTACGGGACGCGTGTTGCGCGATAAAAAGCTGTCGAATGTCAGCATTCGACAGCTTGCGCCCATTAAAACAGTACAACATTACGTTGGTCGCGGCTCCGGGTCCAGGCATAGGAAATATTGTTTTTTTTTTTTTTTTTCCCTCAGAGTCCGCATCCCATAATCTTTTGACCCAGCGTTCTATGTCGGTTATCATGCGCCGCGAAGTATGTGTTAGCAAAAAGAAAAGTGCGATATATGCACGTGTATGGGTGCTTCATTGATGACACCAGTGCATGCGTGGAAGGTTGTTTTTACTGCAATTGTATGTCAGTAGGACTAGTTGTCGGACGAGTACGTCGGCTAAACAGTATGCAAGTCTATGGATGAAAGAAGACTCCGGCAAGCGCTGTAGACAGTAGCAACTGTCGATATGCGTCTTCTGCGTATGGAGGGCGATTAAGATGTGTTGCATACCTGGAATGGTTCCCTGGCCATCTGCCACGGTATAGTTTAGTAGCTATGGCGTTTGCGCTGCCGAGCTGAATTGTGCTATCCCGACCGCGGCGTCCGCATTTAGATGGAGGCGAAATGTAGAAATGCTCGTGTGCTTATTTTAGGCACGTTAAGTAACTCCAGGTGGTTAACATTAATTCGGAGTCCCCCACTACGATGTGCCTCACAAACAGATCGTGGTTTTGGCACGTAAAACCCGTTTCCTTTTTTTTTCTCCCTTTTTTTATCGTCAAATAGTTCGCTGAGGGCCGCTAATGTAACAATAAATCTAATAATCTTGTTTTTCTTTTTTTTTTTTTTGATGCCGTTGGCGCAACTGATTTGCTTAAAGTTAATTTTAAACATGCGGAATCAATTGTCAAGGCGATCGGATACATAAGCTTTACTGCGCTTTTAATAAAGGTCACACTCTAGGTTTGGTTTCATGAGACACTCATGCTCTAAATTAGATTAGAGAGTACGAATTGTGCATGTATGTACAGTTAGGCGCCGATAGCTTTTTTTTTCCCTTTTTTTTTCTTCTTCCAAATCAGTAACATACACGTTAAACATGCACTTACGGGATATAAGACGAGATAAGCATGCACCGAAAAAAAAATGCAATCTGATCACACGTTCACCTTAATCCAGCCATATAGCACTGCTTCAATCAACCGCAGCACGCGGTTTCGAGCACGCACTAGCGGCGAATGTGATCCGGATTGCATATCGCACGACTGTTAACAAAACAGCCGCTTATCCTAACGTGCGATGCAACATGAACAGTGCTTTGATATTGGCATTGCTGAAGACAAACGAGAATCGAAAGCGCTGGCATCGCACTCCGGTCTCACCGAGCAAACGCTCCAGATAAGCATGACCGAGAGTGTGTGCGCATTGCCGCTAACAGCACGAAAAACACGGTGCTCATGACCGCACTAACGCAACACACTGAAATGTTTTGAACGCAGAGCCGGTTTATACGCGAAAGCATTTCTTCTATTCCGAATGCATAGAAGAGCGCGATGCGAAAATCGCGGCGAACGCGTTCCTGGAAACTTCAGAAAATATATGCGCCGCTTGCACGGGAATGAACAAGCGCGGTGACTTAACCGCGCTTTTGCAATCGGGACCAATCTGAGTCAAAGCAAGCAATGACCGCACTCATGGCCACCGCGCGCGTGATTATGCCACTCTGCGCTTCCGGATATCCTGGTTGAGTGTGCGGCATGAGCGAGTGAAGCTCGTCAAGCCGCACCGCAGAGCGTTCTAGACGGCGGCATCCGCGCGGAAGTTTGTCGCCGCGCTTGTATAGCGGCGGAGGGAAAATTCCGGGCCCTCTGACTAATGGGACGGATAGCGCGACGACCGCACTGCGCCGATAATGAGCACGCGCACGCCTGACAAACCACGTGAACGATACGCGGCTGCGTCCGCGACAGCTATAGCGACGACGAAGACAAAGCCACAAGTCCAATGTGCAGAGGGCAAAAAAATATGAACGGCGTTTTATTAGACAGGCCCGAGTCCCTAGGGGAAACCAAGGGGATGTCACAAAAGAAAAAAAAAAGTTCGTGGGTCTCACGGCACCAGCGCAAAGCGCACCCGTCTTCTATCCAGCGGGAATCCGCCACGCAAGTAATGGGGTCCTGAGATTGGCACTGGGCACGAATGGCAACGAAGACAACGGCAAAGACGCGCGGGTTCGGCCGCGCTGTCACTTCAGGTCCAAGAGTATTAACGGCAGGTGACGATGGCGATGAGAGAGGAGGGGGGTCAGGCGCGAGCGATGCCAGATGTCCGTGACCGACCAGCGGTCAGTGGTCCCGCGTTCACCTTGTCCCTCCGGTGCACCTTGAGGTGCTTGGCGAGGTGGTCGGACCGGGAGAAGCGCTTGTCGCAGATCTGGCAGCGGTACGGCTTGATGCCCGAGTGGGAGCGCTTGTGACGCGCCAGCTCGTCGGAGCGCGAGAAGCGCCAGCCGCATCCTGGCCACTGGCACGCGAACGGCTTCTCGCCCGTGTGCCGCCGCAGGTGGGCCTTGAGGTGCGAACTCTTGGAGTACACCTTGCTGCAGCCCGGGTAGGAACAGCAGAAGAGCTTCTCTTCCTCGTTGGCGACGACGGGAGTCGGCGGCGGAGCGCGACCACCCTGCCGCCGCGGCGTCGCGCCCGTACAGCCGGCGACGACGTTGGAAGACTTCGGCTTGCGTCCCGAACCCGTCGCTCGTTGCCGCTGCGGTAGCCAGTTCTGGTTAGGCTTTCGCGTCAGAGGCGGCGGCGGAGGAGGAGGAGGTTGCGGGACGGACAACACGGGACTAGACGAGGACAGCACGTTGCAGCTGAACGAGTCACCTTCGCTGAGACTGGACATGAGCGTCTTGAGTCCGACGCCGAGGACGACGAAGTCGTCCAGACCGTCGGCGGGGAACTCGTCGCACCAGTCGACCTCGAGGCACCCTTCGGGCGTCGGCGAAGAAGACGTGGCCGAGGCGGCGTCCTCGTAGCCCGAATCCGGGCTGAAGTCGGCCGCCGCCGCCTTCTGGTGGTAGTCGTGTCCCGTGGCGGTCCACACGCTCTGGGCGGCCGACGGCTCGGCGCAGAAGAGCGGGTAGCACGGCTCGGTGAAGATGCCGAACTCCGGCAGCTGCAACAACGCGGCGTCCGTGCCGACGGCCTGGTGGCAGGTGGAGGTCGAAGCACTGTCGTCGTCCTGCAGGCTGTCGCTCGAGAAGAGCGAGTCCAGGTCGGTTCCCAGCTCGTCCAGGGACAGGTCATCGAAAGAGAAAGCCGCCGTGCCGGCAGCGGCTAGCGTCGAAATACCGCCGTCCATCGCAAAATCAGCAGCCGCGGCGGCTGGCATTGCGCGACAGGTTTACTTTGTTTAATTCTCCCTACACGTTGCTCGTTAACATCACTCGGAGAAAACACCGGCGGCGGTAGCGAAAGCGACTTGAGCGCGCGAGCGTTGCTGTTCCTTCCGCGAATCGACGGGGAGTCCGTAACGCCGGACGGTTGGCACGGCTTCTGGCCGTCCCCGCTCGGTGCCTACTCTTCTCCTCTGCGTCGCCGGTCACGTCACGTCGCACGCGAACACTCTCGCCGCCTCGATTGGCGCTCGCGGGCGCACGTGATAAAAGGCGATAGGTTTCGAAGCGCCGCCTTTCCACCGCTTCAATGCAACCACGTGTATCACCCCCCACCCCCTCGTAATCGCTCCACAGAGCGAGTAATACGCTCGCCTGCGTCTTTGCGCACTCGCAGGACTGAATGGAAGCGAGCGCTCGCCGTGGATTACTGCGAAGCCGCGCACGTGTGATACGGTACTACAGCAGCAACGGCTGTAGCAGCGATTGCCTGAAGGAGATAAAAAAAAAAATCGCCTGTCGATACGCATTATCGGCACTGTGCAAAGCTCTCGACGTTTACGTACTAAGTTTTGTCCTTTTTTTTATTTGTTTTTGTTTGTTTTCGAAGGGGGGGGGGGGGGGGGCATATGTGACGACTTGAGCAACATTTCCATTCTGTACCAATTAATGAAATATCGCTGCATGATACCGTGAAACGAACCGGTGTAGTGAGTTAATTGATAGGTTACACGCTGGAAGTTTTCGGAGTGCGATTTCCTTCAAACGTGCCTGCGAAAGAAAAAAAAAGAACAAGAAAGAAAGAAAGAAATTTAAGAACGAGTACTTAACTCTCTGCCACAGGAACACTGCGGGGTACGTTTCCTTAAGTTGTACGTTAACTGTCTTCGCGCGGTTTAGCTTCATGTTCTCATTGTCTCGTTATCTATGAGAAGCTTCTAGCAAACGCTTTCACTGGGCGAATAGCTCGCGCCTCTCGTTATAGTAAGCGTGCTGCCGTTACTACTCGGGCATCGCAGCAGGGGCTCTTTGGAATATATAAATTTCTTCAGTTAATTATTTCGTTCCCTTTGGCTGCCTGCTGGCGTGACACGGTAATTCCCAACAGAAAGGGCACACCGTGCAGAAGGTAACGGAAGCCTCTGCGTGTACGCGACTAAACACCTATGGCTGCGATCTGTGTATCGTAGCTTTCAGTACTTGGCTGCACCTAATTCGTTACCTATAGTTAACAATGTTAGTCAAACGACTTCTGAAATAAACAATGACCGTCGTGTCAGTTGCAGAGTTTACGAGTGTGCTTAAAACAGTGAAATAAATTGTTCCCAAGAAGCGTAGCTTTGCATCGCCATTTCGTTTTTAACCAGGAGAGTCAGCCCATAAAACGAAATTAAAAATAAAAAGAAGTGATGGTCAGCCCCGCATTAAAAGATATCGGCCAGCGTTATATTGTTATTACGTCATCAACGTTTATTAATTTATTAATACTATTTATTCTAGTAATTGTCATATTCCGCACTGCTATGAAAAAAAATCTAACCGCAACACGAGCACTTTATATTCACACGGTCGTCATTCATTTATAGCTTTACAATAACCATCACAGCTATGCTTTTCGATACTTCTGCGTTCAGTGTCGAATCGTATTGTTTGTAAAGTTTCCATTTGTCCGACGCCTCATGGTAGCTTTTCTTTCGCCGCAGAAAGATTTACGCGACTAGTCGCCAATCGGGAAAACCTCGTTAGCGCGTTTCATGTTGCTCACACAGCTTTATAGCAATACCTTGATCTTAAGTAAGTACACGCAAACACTACCAACAGATACATAAATACGTATTAACTCACCCAACTTTAGGTGTTTTCGAACACAACGCAATATGTAACAGTACAACAATTAAAGAACGATAAGAAATGCAAGAAGAGATGTTAAGCGCGACAAGATCCTATTTTAGGACAGAAACCTTTGTATCTGAGTTCACTCGAAGGTCGTAACGAAAACTTCGCTGAATAACTCGAGTGTGGAGAGGTGCTGCACAAATGTGCCGCAAGGGAAAACCCGTCGTAAGACGGCAGAAATCAGAGCTAGTTGATGAAAATACATGGTTTTAGCTGTTGTCGCTTTTACGTAGGGTACTCAGGTCATTGCCTCAATCAGATATTAAATAAGTACAAACGGTCGTTGACAGGTGAAATTACCCGTCTAATCTTTCGGTGTACTGTCGCGAATGTACATGCACAGTCGGCCTCAACCGCTTTCGGGACGCAGGTTTTACGAAGAAAGCTGAATTCCCATGAAACTTGGGCAAGCCTCAAATTCATTAATGAATTCGAGGCTACGAATGAAAATATGAATGCAGTGAAACTAGAACTGCGACAGGGATGAAACTATAAAAGCTACGACTGAAACTATAGTTTTAGTCGTATGGCTTTTTCGACTTATACGGAGTGATGCACTAAATTAGAAGCCTTAACTAAGCAGAAAGTCACATTTGTTGTGGAACCCCTGTTTCGTAAACTTCCGTTGGTGACTGTACTCTCAAATATGAATGTAATGACGTTCTATTCGGACACAGGAATGAATAAGCGCTGCGTCTTGCGGTTGAGGCACGCCATATCAGTACTGCACTAGCGCGTGCGTAAAGCCAGTCTTTGGTTATCCTTCGTAAGGAATAGTCGTGCCTAAACCGATATCTCTTTAGATTTCGAGCACGGGTTCTTGGCTGAAGGATTGGCGCTGCCTTCCCCGGAGCATCTGCCGATAGTTTCTTATGCGTTAGGATTAGCAAAGCAGCGCGAAAGGACACGGACGAAACGAAGACGTAACACACACACACAGGCACCGGATTATTTAGCTTGTATAGCAATGCAAAGTTTAATTAAATTGAGGTAAATTGTATTGAATTTAGTTTATTTGCGACAATGTTGCGGGACAACCAGGCAAGAAGCTGATCAAACCGCTTGCATGGCCCAATGAAGTTGGATCCAATAGCTCCGGGAACCCCGTCATTTTGTTTTAACCTTGTTCTTTTTCTTCCCTTTATTTTTCTTCTCTCTCTCTCTTTCATTTCTTGTCTTTTTCTTTCTTCTTTTTTTCCCCCGGTTGCTCTGTAGCTGTTGTTTTGTCGCCCGTATAAGTGTATGTTGCGACAACACGCTTTTGCTCGCACATTCCAGTAAAGCGGGAATGCCCGGCATCGCATTCATGCATATCGCGTCGCCCGCGGAGTCTACGCTCCGCAGCCCTTGACCGGTCTGCCGCATGCGATGACGCAACCGTCGTAACCTCTTGTGTCATTACCGCTAACAGTATCAACCGGTAGAAACGAGGAAATGAAGTGCCTGGCACGCTTCGCAGAAAGCGTCTTGCAATTTGAGCCAGCCTGCGCCATCGCTGGGTTTTACTTTAGCGATTCTCCTTCTTTTTTTTTTTTTCGTCCTCTTTATTTTGAAACGTGTGAATCATCCGTCTTCCTGTTAGATGCCAATCTTCGCGGGAAAAAAAAGACTGTGGCCCGACTACCTGTATTAAAGAGAGACAGAGTCGAGGAGGAAGAAAAGAAGGCAGATGACACGATTGAAACGATGTCTGCTGAATAGGGCGACGGTAGTTTAGACGGTTCTTGTCGTCCGTATGATTGAACGTGCGGTTAATGTTATCTGTTCTGAGCAGTTGTACGGTACTTGTTGAGGCGCATTAATTAGGCGAGACCGGATGATCCAGGTTAATCCGGAGGGATAGCCCAGGCGTTGCATTGGCTAGTTAAAATCAATCAATCAATCAGTTTACCCACTAGTCGGGAATGAGCACTCTCTCGTTTTTTTTTCGTTTTTTTTAATTGTCATGAGTTATAGCGTAAACAGAGACACAAAAAATAATAATGATAAAAATGGGACTGGGAGACAGCGCAGCGTTGTAGTTGCATTAGCCTCAGCGGTGGGCATTTTTTAATCTATAATTCATTTTCAGCGTTATCAATGTTGCCCTTCCCCACCTCTTTCGTTTATTCTTTCCAGCAATTGTCTATATTAAACGAAATGAATAAACTGGTCGCTTAGAGCGAGATCCGTACCGTGCTATCCGTGGCTGTTTTGCCATTCTCGCCTCGCAACTGAGCCCACGCACCCACGCAACTCAATCAGGCATAAAAAAAAAAAAGAGTTGCTGGAACACGTAATAAGTGGTTCCTGTGCCCGGTGCTTTATAGCGCATCCGTCGACGAGAACGACTCATCTCCGATCACTCGCCTTTGCTTTTCCGCGTCGCGGGCTTGCGAAATCGAAAGAACGGCATTCCACTCTCAAGAAAAGCAAATACACTTAAGAGAGAGAATAAAAGATAAGAAAGAAACGTAGAACAGCCTTCCCTCTATAGTGTGTCATAATTCCGCTTCGAGGCACCGTCACAGTGCGCGCAATACACTAATGACCGATCAGGCGCGGTGCGGCGATGATCAAGCGCGAGTGTATGCGCGCGCCGATCGAGTCGATCGAGCCGAATAGCAAAGCACGCGCGCGTGTGTGTGTGTGCCTCCGGCTGTTTACACGAGCAAGCATTAGCATGGCCGCAAAGTCCTCCGTCGGCGTTCAAGTCGGGCGCGTGCGCAGAATGCTGACGCCGCGGCTGGAACCAAATGACCGGCGGGGGGGTCACTATTTTCTTCCCCGACGAGACAAAACACCTGCGGGCGCCGTGCCAGAAAAAGACACAACGGAAAAAAAAAAAGAGGAGGGGGAGGGAAAGAGTAAAACGCAGATATACACGACGTCTTCGTCGTAGTGTCTCTCGTAGACTCTGACCTCCCTGCGGAACGGTGTCGGTGACGGTGGCAGGGGGTCAAATGCATCCTCTCTCTCTTTATATATATATATATATATATATCGGCGTTTTAGTTACTTTCTTAACAAAACGTCGTTTTATGCATCTGAGCACAAAAGTAACTGGAACGCCAATGCGTTTCTTCGGAATGTTTCGGGAATTAATATCTCGAAACTGGCGTCATCCTGAGAATTCGTTGCCAGTTGATCCGCGTTGCGATCTCCACGGCTATGATTTGTAATATGGGCCATAAGGTAATTAGTGAAAAACGTATTAGTACATTTCTGTTAATTATTCGATTACGCACATCAAATTCTTGCGCTACGTAATGTCCGCCTCTTCGAGGAGACCAGCTCTGAACTAGAATTGTGCTATTCGCCACCGACAACCTTTCAAAATTTTTGAAAGTGTTCCCTGAAACACCCTGTATATATATATATATATATATATATATATATATATATATATATATATATATGTGTGTGTGTGTGTGTGTGTTTTCCTTTTCTTTATTCTGAAAAACGGGCGCGTGGGCATTGAGGCTGACGCAATCTTGACTGCTGGCCGTAACGGCTAATTGGCATGTAGTTAGAAGGGGAACGCGCGACCGCGTTATGGCAATGGACCGGGCTTGGCGATGCCCCATCACGCAGCGAAAGCGGCCAGTCCGGCGATTATAACGTCAGCGTGCGCGGTTCGATTCTGAAAACGTGGTGGTTAGCGGCGATTACTATAAGAGCGCGTGAGGGGGATATGCCGAGCGGCCTCCCTATTAGTGTGTCACTGCGTCGAAAGGGGGGGGGGGGAGTTGTAATCTGTTCGCGAGAACTGAGAGAAGAGAAATCGACAGCAAGAATGCTGGTTGGAGGACGCCGAAGCTCATTATATTATATACAGTGGGCTATATAAAGCGGACTGCGCTTACCGCCTCCAAAAGGAAATAGTACTTACGTGTTCGGAAATAAGGATCAAAGTTTATAGCACTTGAATCACCAGCTATAAGCTCAGATAGCGAGAACTTTAAGTACTGAGTGTGTTTGAAGTTCAGCATTGCTTTTATTTTTCGGCAATTCTACGTTTTCATTTTTTTAAATCTTTAATGTGTGAATGAATTGTTTTATCACTTCTTTTTCAGTGAGAAACGCCAGTGAGCTTTTATTTGTATGAAGGTATAATGACTTTTTCTGTGTATATTCGAGGAAAGTTTCCCCAATTTTGTTTTTCTGTTTTTGTTATGTATTAAGTAGTTCAAGCCAGCGTAATGTGCCGTTGCCTGCTTCCTGATTTTGTTGTTGTTGTTGTTGTTGTTGTTGTTGTTGTTGTTGTTGTTGTTGTTGTTGTTGTTGTTGTTGTTGTTGTTGTTGTTGTTGTTGTTGTTAATGCAAATACTACAGCTGATGGGAAGTGTAGGTGTTAACTGCCCGGCAAACAATGGTCCTTGGGCCAAACGTGGCATGTAGAAGTGCCGTAAGTATCGATCATGCCACTTTGTGAAATCACCCAGGGCCGGTATTTTGTAGCGATGCCTTTCCGGTAATAATGCCTTTTCCCGCTTATCGCGCTTTGTCAGTGGTCGGAGCGACGGTCCGCTCGCGTTATCAACGGGATCAGCCGGCCGTGAGCGGTGGATGATAAGACTAGAGTAGAATAAGTCATAAGGCATCGCTACAAAATCGCGGCCCTGGATATAGCGATGACTTCACCGTAATAATGAGCATACTTGAAACAGTGACCTACATGGTGAGAAAAACAAAATTGGCAAGGGCAAATAAACTTAATAGTGTTTTAGTATCTAATAAGTGACAATTCTTTGGTAAATTGATAAAATTGATACTGCCTCCGCACCGGCATAAAACTGGAAGATAGTAAGATTACCGAGCTACCGTGAGGGGTCTGCAAGTTACCGTTTTTTTCCCCTCATGTATGTCTTGCTATATGCTCGTAAAAATAAATTCGATACACATTTTAATTTTTCGTATATCTAAAAAGTGGCGACCACGATCCGGAAGCTCTGCAGACATAATTAATGTATCAGCGGTTAAACCAATTTCTTACTTGCGAAACCCCAAGCTAGAAACAAAACACAAGAGAAATCGAATATCGAGGTGAATGTTGGCAGCTTTTTTCCGACTATAAGCGGACCGCAGATAACTAAAACAGGGAATATGTTCGATTGAGCAAATATGTTCACGAATATTTTATCGGAAGCAATAGGGACCAGTTTTTGATGAAGTCTTGCAACAAACATAATTTATCTCGACAGCGCTGGGAGTATTATGTACCGCTGGCTTATTGCTTGTTTGCTTGCTATTCCCCCTTTCCCTTACCCCTAGTGCAGGGTAGCAAACCGGACGCTCTTCTGGTTGACCTCCCTGCCTTTCCTCTCCTTGCTCTCTCTCTCTCTTGCTTGCACACATATTTGCTACCCAGCTTCAACAAACAAAACGTAGACGACAGGCGTCTCAGTGGCTGTGGCATTCTACTACTCATAAAGTGGTCAAACGTTCGATTCCCGACGGCACTGCACAAACGCTCACGCACTTAGATTTAGGCTGACGTTAGAGAACCCTAGCGAATCTTAGAGAAGCTAATTGGCGTTCTTAATAACCCACTGTGCACTATAGGGCCGCTAAACCCTACAATCTAATTTTTTTAGCCCTCCACTATGGCAGCTCCTCATGATCCACTGTGCATTTTTGGGGACGTTAAATCTCTTGTAGTGCATGTTAAAGATCCCCCAGGTGGTCAAAATTAAAATCCGGGGCCCTCTACTACGGCGTGCCTCATAATCAGAACTGGTTTTGGCACGTAAAACCCCAGAAAGAATAAAAACCCTCATGATTTACCGTATTTACTCGTGTAAGACCCGCCCTTGTGTAAGGCCCGCACCCCCACATTGGAGTGCGAAAAGTTTGAACAAAGGTTTCACTTAGCGTCCCGCTCATACCCGCGTGCTGGTTAATTTCCGCAAGCCGCTACGAGGTGGCACTAGTCCATGTCCGAAAAATCGGTTGGCGACTGTAAATGTGTCCATAGTTGGCTGCCACTGGTTGCATTTATTTTCATAGCAGTCTGACCTTTCTGAGTGCAGCTTGAGGCTTCAGTGAGTAGTCATGAGCCCTGCCTTGTGTGAGGACAGTACCCAGTAAATATATAGAAAAAAATGAGTGCGGGCCTTGCACAAGTAAATACAGTAATTTAGTTTTTTTTTTCTTTTTTTTTTCTTTTTTTTTTTAACGAAGCGTGTTATGCAGCCTATACAGCATCTCGCCAGGTAGGACGAGGTAGTAAGCTTTAGTTGAGTAAGTATTGGAACGGGAGTCGGTAGTAAGGCACAGTGAGCTGTCAGTGTATGTTAAGAGGGACCAACATTAAAAAATAAATAAATAAAGTGAACTAAAGGCGGTCCACATGACTCACTCTGGTCGATTTCAGCGAAGGTCAAGATGTTGAAGAGGTTGCTTCTCGCGAAATGCCGGCGTTATAAAAGTTGCATACACTCGCTCTCGTTCTCAGTTTTCACCCGTTTTGCACATTCCCCGAAATCAGAAAAGCATAAGAAGAAAAAGGAAAGAAAAGAAAAATGACGCGAAGCGCCGATGATTTCACTGGCGAACGCGTGACGTCAGAGGCAACGCGCATTTGACACGACTAGCACGTCGCCCGGGAGGAAATGAACGCAAGACTAAAAACTCTAATCACGTGCTTTATGTCTTGTCTTTTATTACTGTTTATCATTCTTTTTTTTTTTTTCGTCGGTTGCAATCACCGGTGCAAACGGAGGTGTGTGCGGCCATTCGAAGGCCCCCGACCGACCGGTCTTGTTTCCTCTACGACATGCGCCCGTCGGCTGGCCACAGGCGATCTCACGTGAGAAGCGTGTTGTTCACTCAGCCGTTGGCTACGCGTGTTTCGCTCGCATGTCTTTTAGGGGAAATCGCGTCGGCGCCGGCTTCTCGACTCTAGCCTATAGAGGCCGGCCTTTGCTCCCCGTTGCGTGCACTTCGAGCGTCCGCTTTCTATTAATAATAAATAAATAAATAATGGGTCCTAATGGGCCCTCCCTTGCACCGACAGTAGTAGTAGTAGTAGTAGTAGTAGTAGTAGTAGTAGTAGTAGTAGTAGTAGTAGTAGTAGTAGTAGTAGTAGTAGTAGTATAGTACTAAGTGGTTGTTTTATTCTAAACGTAGTGAGGAAAATGAGAATAAAGAAATAATTGCCGACCGTAACTGTCTAGCTACACGGTGCTGACACGGTGACAGTGTCACAGTGTTCAGGTGTCGCCGTGACACCTCAACGGCGGTCAGTAGTGGCGTTGGGGTTGAGGAGGAGAGGGACAGGGAGAGAGGCTAGACTAGGACGACTATTTACATAATGTACAATCAGGTAAAAATAAATAAATGAGTAAATAAATACATAAACAAAATAAATAAATAAGTGAGTAAACAAATAAATAAAAGCGACCATGTAAACATTGATAAGAATAGTAGATTGGGCGAGTTGGATCATGGTTGCGGGGGTTCATGGTCTCAGAGGTAGCGCCTGCCGTTGATAAACCTTTTGGACTGTGAATGAGATATTTGGGATTTCGCTTGACAGCGAAAATGATCGGTTGTTTTCTGTTATCTTTGTTTGTTTATTTGCGTGTGTGTGTGTGTGTGTGTGTGTGTGTGTGTGTGGTGTGTGTGTGTGTGTGTGTGTGTGTGTGCGCGCGCGCGCGCGCGCGCGCGTCGATTCGCGAATATTGCAGTGCACTAAGTTCAATCATTTTCCCCTTTTGCCCCCTTTTCCTGCATATGACTAGCGCACGGTTGGCATGGCGCATATGTAAACGTATTCATAATAAAATGAGCCAGTTGAAAGTCAGCGCTTTGTCGGTCGCATTGTTGGGGGTACCTCCAGTAAAACTAGCATACAAGATATGTACAACAAAAATAAACATACGCTGGACTTGGCAAATGTAGAGTTAATAAGCAACAACTGTTGCAGACATTCTACTCAGAACTATACGCCTACAAAAAGAGCAAGGCACTCCGAATAGCAGTGTAGACAAGTTGCGAATATGCGGCGCAATTCATTGCCCGAACGGGACGCCACTTTTTTGCTGATCAGTCTATATCCTTATCCGTATCCTCGTAAAGTTTTCTTTCGCACTAAATATAGTTCGAATGCTGAAACGAAACACAGCTAGATGTCAGCAAGCGTTGCAACGTGCAGTATTTGCTACTTGACAAGCGCGAGCTGATTGTCGCGGTTAGATGAACTCAAGAATTCCTAAAAAAGAACCAGAAAGACCACATTAGAAACGAAGCAAGAAATAACATAAATCAGCGATCCATCCACGGAAAGACCTCATACGCGCACGAATACACGGAGTCATAGTGGCAAACGAGTAAAACGCAAGCAATAACTGTACAGAAAAATTACCGTGTCAGTGTGAGTGGACTATACAGGCTGGCCTTATCTTGTGCCAGCATGAGCAAAACGGCGGGGACGTTGTAATGTCAGCCGCGACCTCAGCGAGCCTTTCACAAACTTGCCCAGTATTGCCAACACTGACTGCATACTTCACTATGAGGTGTTTGTCCTGACCTGCCTCTTAATCTAGAGATAAGCGATATACAGATGTGAAGCACGCTCCCCGTCTCGTCTCGAGATTTTATTAGCGGCGCACACTCATTAGCATGCAACTCCAGTACGTTCGTCAGTTTAGAAGAAAAGATGGATAAGCTGTACTTGTATTCCAAACTGTCGCTTAAATTGGCACTTCCCGGTTCGTGTTTAAAAAGCAAAGAAAGCGGAGAGGAATGGATCGCGTTTGTCATCCGTGACGCATCGATTGGCAGTGTCGCTCGGAAACACGTCGACGTCTGTTTGGCGTAGTCGCAATTCTACTCCGCGTCTTCCTGGAACGTACGTACTTGCAGCTGAGGTGGCGTTCTTTTCGTACCGCTCAGGTGCTGTCACGACGCACTATGTTACCTAAACACGTCAGCCGTGCGCGTCTTTGACGTTTATTGGTAGCTTGCACCCTTTGCCCCGAATTATGACAATATGTGTTGAACGAGGTCAATAGCACCCGCCGCGGTATATAGCTCCGTGGCTGTATATATGGCACTCTGCATCTGAGCACGAGGACGGGGGTTCGATCGCATTTCGATGGAAGCGAAATGCAAACACCCTCGTGTACTTCGATTTAGGTGCACGGTTTTAAAGAAGCCCAAGTGGTCGAAATTAATCCGGAGCCTTACACCACACGGCGTATCTTATAGCCTCGTTGTTGCTTTGGGGCGTTAAAATCAATCAATCAATCAATCAATCAATCAATTAATTAATTAATCAAACAATCAATCTCTATTAAGCGATGGTAACATGCCCTGAATAAAACTAACGTGAGGCTCAAAGTAATGTTAGGCCTACAGTTGACAGCATTTCTCTAAAGTACATTAAAAAAAAGGATATGTTTTTTTAAAGGTGACGTCAATCGCAGTAAGGCTTGCAGACTACCCAACAATGTAGGCAGAGAAAGGTCTGCTTTAAAACAGCCGCTATATGTAAGGGAAAGTTTAAAGTTGCTCCCTTTCTCCGGAATTACGATGGCGCAAGACAGTTGGCGTGCATCTGGCTATATAGAAGTAAGCAAGAGACCATTCTAACTCGTACTCATCATCGAAGACGGCTTCGAAAAAGTTACATATGAACTGAGGAAAATAAAAATAAAAAATGACGACTGCAGTAAACGATGCATAACATGTTTTCAGTATAAGTTAATAGCAGCAGAGCGACGCACAACAAAATTAAATTAATGAGAAATCTTTTCAAGCGAGATTTCGAGCTTTATTTCACGGTTGGAGGTGGGGCTCCAAAATAATTTTTTTATTGCCAGTTAACAGTCGGTAAAATTAATTTTTCTGTCCTAACTGCAAAAATAAAAAAAAAACGTCGATCAGATCGTTCCGTTGTCGAGCGAAATCATTTCTGCCTTTCACGTGTACTTGAATAAGGACGTATGTGGAGTTTGAAGCGACCTAAAGCTTCTGTGCGCCCTTCTCTGTGCTTCTTCATCATTCCACTGGCCAATCGTTTTTTTTTTTTTTACATAGTACAAAATGATAAAAATTGCTCAATGTTGGCCTCAAAGCGGTCGTTTGAGACTTAAAGCGGTTATTTGTGAGCGCCTCGTAAGAACGTGCTCTACGTTCTCCTATAAGTTACCGCACACGCAACAAGTCAGTTTTGTACGACGAATCCTATGGAGAAAGCTGCTTTTTCGACGATCAATGTCAGTGAAATGTAGCCCACGGCACAGCCAACACCAGTATATAGGCTCCGGTTATAAGTCGTGTTATGATCGGCTTGGAACTCCGCATCTCAGTTGTGGGAAACCAAACCCGCGCACGTTCCCGTGACGAGATAATCCCCTTCATCCCCGAGAAAGCGTCTCACCTCTACGACCTGAGCAGACGAAAACGGCGAGCTACCAAGAAGGAGGACCCGAGGGAGAGGAGGTCGTCAACTTGACCACCGGAGAGAGGACTGACACTCCCACAAGTTCCCTGAAGGAGACATCGGCTACCACAAGACCACGAGGGGTTATTTAAGGCCGTCCTGGCCCCAGTGTTAATCAGAACCGCTCGAGACTCGGATAGAGTCAAAACCATGTACCAATGAAGTGAATACAATCTTTTCTATTTTTCATCATCACGATGCCCGCCTTCATCGCCGTCTCCTGATTCCTGCGGTGACGACCCACCTCACCCGGCCGAGATCATATCAGTCGCGGTCAGCCCTATGTAAGAGACCATTCATAGAAATTTCACGAACGCGACTGCTTGGGGTAACAGATTTACGTGGTCGTCTTAGACAGCTTTTGCACAAGCCTGTTATTTCTAAAAGCTTTCGATAAAAAAAAAGAAAAGAAGAAAGGAACGGCCGTTAGTGCTTGCGTGTCTGTACTTGCTGGTGCACGAGGCTTCTCTGTATCTCAGCTGTTGTCGTTCTATCACGAAGAGAATATCCCCGCTGACACCGTTGTCTGCAGCGGAGTCCGTGCGCTCCAAGTTGTATAACTGATTGTAGCTTGTTTGCCGAATAATGTAATGAACTGCTAGTAGCTGATTAGTGAACAAAAAACGAGATATGTAACTAAACTATTCCGAACGTTCGCGCTCAGAGGAAATAATTGATAAATTATGGAGCTACGAAACGGAGTAACTGGTTCCAAATAATCAGTTACTCAACTGTAACGTATGTACGTGCTTGACAGGAAGGAAGAAGGACCCGAGTAATGAGTTTGTAACGTATTCATTTTAACGTTGCTCCTTCTTGGCGTGATGATATGGAATCACGCGTATTTAATGACTTAGGTTCATCGTTTTCTATTCATAACAATTTAGCCTTACAGAGCAGAAAGGACTCTATACAAGATAAGTATGGCAACGATCGAGCGCCTTTGACAGTAATGTGCATATTAGGTCCCTGGCACTCTCCATCAAAGCAGCGTCCCACGACTACCTGTTCGATTGTCTTGAACCGGTTGGCTTCTGTTCAAAACTCTACATGCCATTCGGACCCTAATTTGCATAATGTAGAATACCTACATAAAATCACGATAACAATTCAGACTCAAATGTTCGTCATTTAAGAAGTCGGGAATACGACTTCTTAAATGTCATGTATCTTTTATTCGATTTTTTTTCTTCTTTCCTTTTTTTTTTTCTGCCCACCTTTTTCTAGGGTTATTCTCTCCCCTTTCCCCTCCGTTGCAGATTAACATGTAGGCAAATACTTCTATGTGAGCAAACCTCTATGCTTCTCAATAAAGCGCTCTCTCCTCTCTCCAAAGTTGAACGTTTTCAACAAGGCAAAACAAACTGCTTGCTGTCGTTGACTTCATAGTGTGAATCGTCTTGAACTCACTTGCTGAAATCAGCAGACCAGTCACTGTGGAGGCGCAGGCACTCGGAGCAAGGGCTCCCGGATAAGTCTTGTTGAACAGATCTTGAAGCGCACCGGCACATAGAGAAAGCGTTACAGAAGAGCAGGCAGGACAGCACTTCAGTCACAACTGAAAAGTGTTATTGGACGTAAAGACTATACGGGTAGTTGCACGATTTGAGGCGCATGCGCAGCAGAGCATAAATACAGGTCTAATCAACAGAACCACCCGTGACAGAAAGCCTTGTGCCTAGGCAAGTCCACAGTAGGTGTTACACATCCACTTCTTGGGCCACGATCGTACAGCGGGCGCAGGTGGTGTCGTTCTGGATGAAGCTGTTCAACTTGCTGGTGACCGCTTACAAAAAAAAAAGGAAAAAAGAAAAAAAAATATGCAGTGAGAGAGAAACTGTATTGCTTTGGTGACCCAAGAGTGCACGTCAGGGCGCATGGAAGGGGAAATGCTTAGTTAACATCCAAGCCTGGGAAGTAAGGAAAGAGTGGAGAAGGAAAGGCTGGGTGGTTAACCAGTTTGCCCGGGAGATGAATGTGGGCCGTAATAGTCCGGCATTGTGTCGGGAGAATGGTCCGCCAACTACTGTTTCAGGCTCAGCGGTCTATGGAATAGAGAAGGAAGAGGAGGAGAAGAAGAGAAAGAAGAAAGAAAGGAAGAAAGAAAGAAAGACGGAAAGACAGGAAGATCAACAAAAAGTGAGTCCGGTTTGCTACCCTTCACAGAGGGAAATGTTATTAAGGGGGGAAAAACAAAGAAGGGAAAGAGTGATGTAGGCAAGGGGTGGAGGCAATTGCAGTGCGCTCATGTGGAGCGCCCCATTCCATCTACAATCGGCCATTGAGTCCAGTCGATTTCCGAAGTTGTTGCAATGGTGCGTAGAAAGGTCAGCAAGGATGTATCGCACGGCCACTTGAAGTACTGAAAGCGGGTACGTTAATCATATTTCTGCAACAGAAAGTAGGACACCGTAATAGAGCAATCGCGAGAACTCCATGTGAGCAGTGAAATGAGCTAAGAGACCTCAAATAGAGACTAGCATATCTGATGTTGTCCCGACGGGTCGCGGATGACACATGTATATAGCACCGGGCTCATGAACTGGGAGCTACGCGACCTTTCCTCTCGACTGGCCTTGTTTGCAGGTGCTTCATGTCGCAGCTGTCACACTGATCCCGTCGTGAACCTCGCGCCTCGTCGAGTGGTCCGATGTTGCAATCTGGCTCAAACGAAACTTCCCTACCCAAAAAGGACAATGCGCGCCCAATCGACTCGGCACTCGAGCGACTCAAGTTGTTTCCTCCCGTATACTCTCCGTCCCGCAGATATCTTCGGGAAGGTCGGCCGCCAATTTATGTTCTTGTCTTCGCCCGCCTATTCACTGACACCAACGTACTTGAGCCGCGTGCGAATAAGGAGCGGATGACCGCAGTGAGGCATTGTTTCTAGTAAGCAGCCCGTCCTTGTACTTCTTCAGTATAGCCTACGCTTTTGCTCCTCTTTTATGTTTGTCGCGGTGTCCTTACCGTGGCTCCGATCAGAACAGCAGTGTCTTCGCTGGTTTACCCGGTCCAAGTGAAATTGTGCATTTGTGGAACAATTCAGCGAAGCAAACGTGCCAGTGACTATTGATCTTTCGGGTCTCAAGCTTGTAAACGAAGCAGGCACTCTTTGACGATAGAATCGACGAAGATGCGCCGGTTATGGGGCGCTTCTTCGCACTGTCCGTGACCTTAAGCGTTGGCAGTCGTCAGTATATGTTGAAAACTTTCTCCCGCGATGTTCATTTTGCCTTCTGAAATAAAATGCAATAAAAATTGACACTTAGCTCTGCCGTAATTGCACCAGTCAGGCATTCAGCGTTCGTTCGCATCACTTCCTAGAGAGAGAGAGAGAGAGAGAGAGAAACAACTTTATTTAAATTAAGATCGTGCTTGGTCACTGTGGGTGGAGCCCCTCTTCCAGGGCCCCACTGGCTATTGCGGCGCGCCGGGCCTGGTCGAGGGTCGCCAATTGGCTTCCCAAGTCCAGTTCGGAGAGTCGCGCGGCTCGCGCCTCCCACGACCAATTGCTAAGTGTATCGTTAAGCAGCGGCGAGACGGCGTCTGCCGGACGCTGTGTGCATTGGTAAGTGGTGTGTTCTAGTGTCGGGGTGGAGTCGCACCATGGACATCTGTCGCTGTGTTTGTTAGGAAATATTTTGTGCAGTCTATGTAAATGTGGGTAGGTGTTTGTCTGTATTCGGCGCCAGTCCCTCGCCTGTCGCCTGTTGAGCTTGGGGTGAGGTGCCATGGAGCTTTGATTCGTCTTCCTAGTCGTTGTGCCTCAAGTATCTCTCAGCTTCTACAACGCCGCGTGGTTTTAGAAGAGCAAAAAATTGGAGATTCGTTGATCGTGCCGGCGGTTTGCTCCTATACGTAACGCCCTGACGGGATGACTTGCGTTGTTTAAAATTAAATAGGATTTAATAGGAACGTGACACTAGAAATGCGTTTTCTTTCCGGCAATGGCGCACATTTCGCCGTCGTGCTTAAATAGTCAATAAAAAAAAGACACGTCTGCTGTTTCTACAATCAAACAGAAGTCAATCAATCAGTTCATTAGACACACACAAAATAAATCGACATACACAAGTACATCGCAAGTTGTAATACGTAAATATAATTTGGAACGTTTTTTATATCACCTCGTGCTATCACCCTTTTATCATTGAAACATTCATTGTTGGTGGAGAAGCCGGCGATAGTATCTGACATTTCCACCTTCATCCAACTAAATCGATCAGTTCTCTCCGTGAAAGCTCAGGCAAAGGCACTAGGTTTTCGCGTCCTTAATTAGATTCAGTATTTTTGTGCTCTGTAGTTCTGGTCTTGCTAACGCATTGTCCGCCAGCACCTTGGTGTTCGTTACTATTCTTGAAGTGTTAGACGCAGAAGTAGTTGTAGTGCACTCAGAGGGACAGCCCGAGTACACAAGAATTGATATCAACGGGTCGTTTGGGCCCCCTGGGTTCGAATGACTCCGGCCCCTTTCCCAATCATTTAATCCTTGAGGAAAGCGGAGCGTCGTGCCAGGGGATGCATATTTTGAAGTGAAAGCGTCAAATGGCCCATTGAGTGAGGAAGCCGGCGTCTGTCGAATGGACAAGCAATAAACGGCACCTAAATTCCCATTGGCTGCAACGCCACGTCACGAGAGCGCCTCGACGGAGCAGACCGGGCGAAAGGGGGCACCTGCTACCACGCTAGCACGCCAGGTGTTGCGTGAGGGGAGAGGGTATCGTCGCGACGCCACGTCACTCTCGCTTTCGGAAGGCTGTGTTATCTGCGCGTCCCTTGTACCGCGCAAGCTCCGGCGTGTGTTCCAACTGCGCCTCGTTAAAGCCAAATCAAGACACGCCAAGCCTGGCCCAGCGTCTCTACGCTCACGCTTGCCCGCGAGGAGTTCATAACTCGAAGGACCGCTCAGCGGCGTTCGATTGGACATAAATACTTTTCGCAATCACAACTCATAAGAAATGCTTAGGTGTCCTCAGGTTTCTTTTATCGGTGTTCTTGCGGTGGCAGTGAGTTTCGAGCCTATGACCGTCCCTAGCTTATCGACACACTCGTGCACGAGGCCACGGGAACACTGACTGAACTACGATGTTCCGAGTTTCCAGGATACTCGCACAAAAATGACAGTCGCGCTTAGAGTACTTCAGACGATAGTCAAGGGTAGCCGTGGTAGCCCAGTGGCTACGGCGTTGCGGCATCGAAATGCCGGCCACATTTCGATGGGGCCGAAATGCAGGAACACTCATGGACCGTGCATTGGGTGCACGCTAAAGAACCCCCTGGTTCTTCTCCAGAGCCCCGCCATTGCGGCGTGCCTCATAATCAGATCGTGGTTTTGGCACTAAGAACCTCGGAATTTAATTGATTAATTTACTCAAGTGTGTGGCGTATAGCCATCTATTTCATTCACAGTGTCGACGAGACAGATGCGAAGCAGCGCGAAGCACTGAGCAAAGCAAACGTGCTCAGACATCAATTCAGTATGGCACTTATCGCGTGGCGACGGAGGGTTATCGGTGCTGTGTAGTTCTCGGAACAAGAACAGGTCGGACGGTGGTCACGTCTGTCGGTGTCGAAACGGCTTGGCGCCTAGCTACGTGCCATCGTCGAAGGCTGACGAACCTGGCTGAAATACGTATGCAGAGATGAAACCTGTGACGAAACCGGCCGTGATACTGTTCACTGAGCTGGCCCTTTCTGAATGGCTGGGAGATTGCTGAGAGTCGCCACTCGATGGCTGTGGTAATATGTTATTACATAATATATATGGTTATCATCATCATCATCATCATCATCATCATCGGCCTATTTTTATGTCCACTGTAGGACGAAGTCCTCTCCAGCAATCCAGCGATCTGCAATTACCCCTGTCTTGCGCTAGCTGATTCCAATTTAAGCCGACAACTTTTCTACTTTTATCACACCACCTAATTACATTCTACCACCGTATATATATATATATGCATATGCAGGTCGAACACACATGTTGGCATCTATGTGAAGGGAAGCTTTTGCCACGCGGTTAATGAAATACTCAACAAAAGCAATGCGTACAATATATTGTTAACTTCAACCCCATGCAACGTGTAATATGACGCAATGTTTATGTTTATCCACCACAAAGGTGACTACTTTATTCTCATGCAGTCTTTATGTTATGTGTCACAGTGGCACAGATATCCACTCTGAGGGATTGTCCAAGAATGGACACGCACTCAGCGGAACGTATCCAATGGCTAAACGAGAGATAATCAAGTAAATCGAAGAATCTTTAAAGTATAATGCGCCATTCAATTAACATGTCGGTGGGCTTTATAGACAGATACCTGCGAGACGACATTATGTTCAGTTTTCACTGTGGGAATTTACTTTAAAGCGAAGCTTTCTTTTCGAACTCTCGTGGCTGCTGGGAGCTGCTGCTGTCTTGCTGAGTAGCTCATACTTAAAAAAAAAGTGAATTATAGGCTTGTTCGATCGTGGGCTCGAACCTAGTATATCAGCCCGAGGCTCTGCCTGATCATTACGCCACAATCGCACATAGTATACTCAAAGCGTTACAACGCCAACTATAGCTGTTTGAGATGACTGCCGCGTGCCTCATTGCGTAGTACGGGTGCGCGAGAGCACATGCGCGCGCACCCGCGCAGATGCGAAGTGGCTGCCATTTTGCACCTGTCATTTATGCACTGTACATTTGTGCCACCTGTGAAATACGACGGTGATTGAGTGGATGTAACGTTATGGGGGAACGTTGCAAAGGGGGGAGGGAGAGGGACTGAGCACCAGGCCGCTCTTCCGCGTTACGATGCCGGCTTGCATACACACAGACATCTCTCCCTCTCACACACACACACACACACACACGCGCGCGCGCGCGCGCGCGCGCATGCATCGGAAAGCCTTGTTAATATCAGTCGTAAATCTCTTTCCACTACTTAGCCTTACACATAGCACATATAGCTTTCCCTGAATGCGATAGATGAAAGGTCTTCGAGTGTTTGCAGATGTGCGCGATGTACTTGAGTAAACAGACGAACGGCGTTTGATAAGGCTGAGAATACGGAACACAGAAGTGTAAGAATGACAGTTCGTATCGCAGTGGGTAAGGAGGGGGCAGGTAGGTCAAGTCTTCTCCCGCGACAATCATGGTGTGTGTGTGTGTGTGTGTGTGTGTGTGTGTGTGTGTGTGTGTGTGTGTGTGTGTGTGTGTGTGTGTGTGTGTGTGTGTGTGTGTGTGTGTGTGTGTGTGTGTGTGTGTGTGCGTGTGTGCGTGTGTGTGTGTGCATTACATTTCGTAACACTTGATGCACAGTAACCTTTATAAAGTTGCAAGTTTACGCATAATATAGGTAACCGGCGCTCTTACTTTAACTAAAGGTGATATCCTCCAGATTTTGCATGTCTTGGGCATTTTTGTTAGGCCGACATTTGCCCCCTGTAAATTTAAATAACATTGGTGATTGATGCTAGCTTCAAACCTACCAAGAAATAGCTGATACGTTTAAATCGACGCGGCTGTTACCAATATTCAGTGTATCCGCCGGTTTCCCATTAAATGTGAGAAATTCCACCGCGCTTAGAGTGCAGGTTTATACAGGGTGCATACAATTCCCGATCCATCTTCCTATTACTCTATACGTGCTACATAAATGTTTTTTTCCAAGCCTGCAAGAAGCCCGCAAAAGCTCGCAGAAAGTGCCGCGCGACTATAATCGCGCGACACTTCTGGTTTTGCGAGCTTGCTTTAACGCTTGGAAAAAACTTTTATGCAGCACGTATTGAGCAACAGACATAGGATCGGGAATTTTTCATGATGGCCTACAATTTTCTAATTCACAGTTTTGCTCCGACTGTAATATTTCAGAACTTAATATTAATAATAACTAATTATGTAATCAGGCAAAATACAAAAAAAATGTCTGACTTGCTCCACGTGACGATAAACAACATTACCTTGGTTCTGTCCAGCTAGTGAAACTCACATATTTTAAAAATTTTGCGCAAGTTACGTGAGAAACCCTGTATATTCGCAATCAGGTGCTCCAAAATGTGGTATTCATGTCGCTTTGCAAGCGGAACTACCGAGTCTGAATTGCGTAAGCACGTGGCCGAGAGCAAGAACACGCGATATCATATCCGACTGAAAAGCGTACTTCACTAAGGAGCATATATACTGGGCCCATCGGTGTCGTATCAGAACAAAGGTTAATAGCGCAGCATCAGCGAAGGAAAGGAGCATAGAGCTGTTCTTAACAACTGATGTTGCTGTGTTTGACCGTGAAGAAGTGGGAACAGCCCGTGAGAAGCTGTGCTTTAGCCATACCACTGAGCTTAGTATGCTGCAAGTTAGTCTTTCGCGACGCTCACGAGGTCTTTCTGGAAGGCAGGTGGACAATAAAGATATTTGCTGCTTGGGCAACAATTTCGCTGCAAGTCATGCTTGCAACGTGCTAAAGAGCTTTCTGGAAAGCTCGGAGATTGCGGAAAGGATTTTTTTTTCTTAGTATGCGTATCAGTGCGTAGTTTGTACAGTATATTAGCATGGCTGCTACCTGTGGCTGTGGTGAAACTTCCCGTACTTGTGCTGAACTGTTTCTCCCTCTATTTTTTTTCTTTTTCACTCTGTATTATCAGTATGTATATATTGTATAATCTCTGTTGTGGTCCGTGCGGAAGATTACGCTTCTCATGCAACGTATTACGATCTGCATCTGATATCGTCTTTTGATAAATTTTGAACGGTGCATGCTGTATGCAATCTTGCGAATTCCGGAAGTAAACGTTTTTGCTGACTCAGCCGCGCTCTATGCGTTTTAACGGTTCTTCGTGTCAGTTAAAGATGCCAAAAATGTTCCTGCACCAACATTCAACAGTTTAAAAGCAAACGAGGCACCAGGCTATCAGGCGTTTTCCTTCACTGATTCAATTGATCAATCAGCTATTCATTCATTTAGTCTACAGATACTTGTTAATTCTCGTAGCAAACCAGAATTTTTCGATTAACCTCACAGCCTTTTCTTTTTAACTCTTTCTCGCTTGCAGGATGGCATGTACAAATATAAGACTCAAAAACTCAGCTGCGAGTTATAAATTTCTTCCGCGCGTTGAAAACGGGTGACATTAGGTATCAGGGATTTCATTTGATACTTTTATGTATGAAGTGGAGTATACGGAAACAACGAAAGCCCACAGGGTAAGAAAACGTATTCAGATGATTTAGGCGCGGTGTTGTTGTACTGTGCGATCCACGTATCGATTGGCCAATCGCAAATTCAAACAGTTGGTCAGTCAATGAATCAGACAAAGCAAGCAAGCAAGCCTTGAATCTCTCCGTGCAAGGGGCACGGCGGATTTAGCGCCAGCCAACTGCTTCGACGCAGCAGTATACATCTTTCGTTCTCGAACACAATTACGGTTGCGTTACGAAATCACGTGGCTGCCAAAAGGAAGTAAAACATTCAATCGTTTCCGTGCTCGTGGGTACACCTGGTTCTTAGCACGTGTATACGTTTAAAAACTAGCAACATATATCTAATTTGTGAAATGTGTTACAGCGCGAGAGTGACCTTTACACCGACGAGGAAAGATACGGAGATGGCACGAGCGCTGTTTCTCGGCGCCTAATTTCTTTTTAGTCAACGTGAAAAACTGTGTGATCCTGTTCAACACGTTGTAACATCGATGAACGATAAGCCCCTCTCCCCCTTGAAGGAAAGAGACCGGCGCGAGCAACACGACACTCTCCTTTGTATAGCGCGCCTCGATCCTTCTTTCTTCACCCCCACCTGATCGTTTATGCCTTCGTGTACGAGCGATAAAGCAGTTGATGAACGCTCGGGGGCAATGTCAGGGGCCGCGGAAGGGGGAGAGGAACGTCGAACTGATAAGGGGAGTGCTCTGAATGGTGTCACTTGAAGGACAGCGAAATGTGGTTAATTGGGTCGTTTCTTATCTCTAAATATGTGCGCGTTCATCAGGCCGCATCGCGTTATCGGGCCTTACTGCGCAGTTCTGCAAGGTGAAGTCCGTGGCGTGATGTAACAAATGGGAACGCGCTTCTTGAAATTGACGGCGAAGCTCGATTTTTTTAAAATATTTGCTTATTTATTTACTTTATGAAAACAGCACTATCCCACCGACCGACTGATTGATTGATTCATTGCGATGTACTCGAGCTATACTTCAACTTATGCATGTACCCAATCATCAATATGCTGATGTTCTTGCTGCTTATCATCATTTCCTGCGTCCTCGGCGTGTGCCAAATTGAACTAGTTTTGAACTCCTGGCATGTTTGTCATTAAATTTCAAGTATACGGAACGTGCATTATATCACCTTCGTTTCTTTTGTATCATCATACGTGATAAAGAATTGGTCGTGGATCTCAACTGTCGACGATAGCGTACTGGCCACAATGACGTAACAGCCTCCTGCAGCCTTTTTCTGAGACATTTAGCTTAGAACACGACATTTGGAACGTCGATCTATGATATTTTTTGCTTGGAACAGTAAGTGTAAGCGTTAATGTGGAACACGTTATCACGTCTAATAACTCGAATTTTGCAGACATGGGAAGTATAAGTGCGAACTAGCGATCTCATGAGGTACAAGAGAAAGAGAAACGAAGAGGGAAAGGTAGGAAGGATTAAACCAAGGACGTGCCCGGTTGGCTGCCCTACACTTGGAGAGGGAGAAAGTACGAACAATAGATAAGAAGGACGCTATGATTGCAATAATGGTGCGATATGCCGTATTGACAAGGAAACTTGTACGATGAGGGCGATGCGTGAATACAAGTTCTTGCATTCTTCGTAGCGGTCATACACAGTTCTATGCGAGGGAGCGAATCCGTGGTGGCTTTATAAACATAAAAGCACGATCTGGTTCGTCGTCTTAAAGCCAACGACATCCATACGTCACCGGTTTTTATGGGGTGAAGTATTAAGCGACGATTAGCAGTAATGATAGAGAGTTGCACGGTGTTGAGGACATTGAATCCCTCGTCGAGCGAAAGGGGGAAATGAACCGGATAAAAAGCGGAGCTTGAGTGTTGTGAAGCGTGCTCGGACATGCAAATACTTTAGCATGTATAGTGTTCTCCGAGAGTCATGCAGCCGTTCTTGTAAACGATGATCCTGTAAGTTTGTACATAAAACCCCTTTTCCCATCTCTTGGACGTCGCTGTGGACCTCTCTCTCTCTCTCTCTCTCTCTCTCTCTCTCTCTCTCCCGGCACCTGGCCCGGCACCAGCCATGGAACCTTCGTTGCCGCTCGGACCGCCGACTTCACAACAAGGGGCAGTTACACAGGGTTTGAGGGGAGTGGGCGGTCTCGTTTCTGAAAACGAAACTATATGCAATAAAGAACATTCGATTTAGTGATGAAACGATTTTATGGGTTGTGAATTAGCAGTCACGGTGGTCTATTGACGAAGCTTGAGCAAGTGTCGGAGATGTCTTTCCACTTTCTGATGAACAGAAATACCCGCCGCGATTGTTTAGTGGCTATCGCGTTGCGCTGCTGAGCTTGAGGGCGCGGGTTCGATCACGGCCGCTGTGGCCGCCTTTTGATGGAGGCAGAATACACGAAAGCTGGTGTGCTTAGATTTAGGTTAACGGTTAAGAACCCCATGTGGTCCAAATTAATCCGGAGTTCCCCATTATGGCGTGCCTCGTAATCGGATCGTGGTTTTGGCGCGCAAAACGGCAGAATTTAATTAATTTTGGCGAACAGAAAACAAGATGATGCAACGTCGCATCATCATGTATGCACTCGTTAAAACGGAACTAGCGATAAAACAGAGGAAAATTACACGCCATCATGGCTGTAGGAGAAACATTCATGAATCTCGGGAACCGCTGATACGTTTCCGAGCAATCGCTGCTGTGGCAAGCGAAGACTTGGAGTGCCTCTGATAACGCGCTATCAGGCAGATGGACCAGATCCATCGAGCGAAAACCGGAATATCTTCCGAAGAGCCGTGACGATAAGTGCGAATCACAAGTTTATTTCATTCAGCTTCCCTCATAATGGAGACTCAACGGAAACGGAAGAAACATTTTATACACGGCTGCGATGCAAAGCTCTGCGATAACACAATGCGTATATGTAGGTTCGGTGCAACGCCAGACAAGCAATACATCGCAGCGTTTGATAATATCTCGGCGTTTCAGTTCAGTTCGGTTTATGTTCCTTAAATACCCCTTGCGGGGTTCTTACATAGCCAGTATGATTTAATCGGAATTAGTGGCGCTGATAACGCGTGGTCGGCTAGAGAAACAGAACAGGATCCTATGGGAAAGAAGCATAATTGAAGACTAGAGATGATTAGCCTGCTGTTACAAGATTAGGATATTAGCAAGCGTAGCGTGTAATCGGCTGACGCCCGACACGGGTACTCGTATATATTTATACACTTTCCATCCCGATAAATGTATGAAATTCACATAACTTTATGTCAAGGTGCTGGGGACTCCATTGAAAGTGAGTCAAGGTGGTAAAATGACTTCTGCATTCTGTGACGAGTCATCAAAATTACAGAGTAAATTATTATATAATTATTGTACAGCGAGTCATGCTATGTTTCGTCGTAAAAATAATTCAATGAACCGCTCGAATTACTTGCACAATATAATTACTTATTGGCGGAAGTCATTACTAGAAAAGGGAAAAATATTTCGCACTTGCTATACCAAAACGCCCCACATCAAACCTTCCGTAAAACACGGAAGTGCCTTCACCAAAGCGGTCGTCTGTATAGCGATAGATTTCACACAAAAGTAAAATTAAGGTACTTTTGGCAAGCAAAATGTTCAATTTACCCTAAGCTTAATGTTCGTGGTCTACTGCTTGCAACCACTGCTCAGAAATGGCAAAAGAAAAATAAGTCGCGTACACAAATGAGCACGCCGTGACTGAAGGGGCTGTAGGAAAAAGCCTTCATCCTGCGGAGAACATCAAACATGCACGTGACGACGTCGATGATGATAATGATGGAGATCACGATGATAGCTGCAAGAATCTCCTTTGCCGCATCTGCGACACGAATTCACCTAACTGACGTGACGTTTTGGGGTCAGTCCTTGGAACAAATTTTCCAGCGCAACGGTCAGGGCAACGGTCAAAAAAAATATCGTAACTTCCAACAGTTCGCTCTTAAGCGTTACTGGAACTCTCTTTGTGCGACATGTCACCCGTTGCAACGCAAACAAATGCTAAGGCACCATTGTCCCCGCGCCTTCCGCAATCGTTATCTGCGATCTCGTAACCCCCTATAGGTGTGAAGAGTCTCAATATATGCCTGCGATAAAGCGCACGTTAGTTGACCACGCAGAAAACAAAGCGTGCGTGTGTGCACTCGAGTAGGAAGACAGCGCGGGTGCAGCGGCTCGCAGGGTTGCCCGCGAGAAGGCCACGAGGCCCACGCAGGGATCTGTCTCTGGAGCGCTGCCACGGCATTACGTGTGTAGATCACGCGATAAGCGCTAATCTTGAAGCATAATGGCATGCCGCTGTCCACTTCACAGGAAGAGATCGAGAGGCTTAGGATCATGATCAGTTCCGTCCTTCGTTTTGCGCGTTTATAAACACTTCTCCGCGCCGATGGCTTGCCTGCAGTAGCCGCTATTCCTTTGTAATACAATTGTCAGATAAATGTTATCTCTATAGATCACGCGTGCGCTATAGCTTTGTTTGTATTCCGGAAATCAAACACTCGTGGATATGTGCGTAAGGTTTGCGAAAGTAAGCAGTAAAGCGCTTCTCGGAAACCGAGCGGTATACTTGCAGAGCTATCTGGCCTCCGTACCGTTTTCTGATACAGGGTGTGCGAATACCAAATTAGAGGTCCATTCGATCCGCCCTCACTTTCCGGACTAGTTCAGGAGGTGGTGCACTTCTCTGTTCGTTTCATCAGTTGAGTGTTGGCGGCACCTGCACGTCGCCATTCGCTTCGCACAGTGCAGTCTTCGTGCAGGACGAGTTTGCAGCATTCCCTGCACTCGTCAGAAAGGTACAGTGCAGGGCTCGTGCGCTTACCTCGCGCCAGTCGTGCAAGTCGTGCTGTGCCGGTTCTTCACGAACTGGCACTGAACTAGCAGGAACTAGTTCACGAAGTTCAGGGCGAATAGAGTGGACCTATGGTCGCTGTATCTGAAGTGCGTGGGTTGATGAAGCTTCTTTTTTTTTTCTCCGCCAATGGTACGAAATTTTCGGCTGGTTGACTGTGGTACTTAGGTCTAGCAAGAGAGAGACAGTCAGGCAGGAATGTTAACACGACGAGGCGTCCGGTTGACTACCCTACTGTGGAGGAGAGTAACAGGGCAACAGAGGGAGATTAGTGCTACAAACGGTGTCAGTAGACCTACGAGACTAGTACTGCCTACGGTTTTAGCAGTATAACCATTGTCAGGACGCTTATACCCTGCAGCTCGCATCACAATTCTTGCCTAATAGGTGTGAACAAAGAGCGAACACCCTCAATATCTGATGGAACAATGGCGGTTCTCAGAATCCCGCTAGGCTAGGGAGCATCAAAATTTTTTTTTCGCCGCCTTGGCGAAGCGGAGAGAGGCTGGATGATATCAGAGGCAACAGCTAGCGCGCGGATCGATCTTAAATTAACCCACTTCGTGGTGGTATCTCATGGCGAACAATGCGGAGAAAAAAAAAAGAACCTGGCCATTGCGTGAATACTGACATGATAACTGCTCCAAACTAAATGGGTCGAATTCCTTTCCCGGCTTTGTACCTGCCCGCTATCCGCTTTTCATTCAGGCTTCTCAGTTCGCTGCCGGGCATTGAGCATGACCACGTTGACAACTGTGTAATTTTGCCGAATGTTCTTCGCGTATATAGCAAGCTATATGCGGCCTATACATCCGCCTGAACACAATCACGCATTGTCGCGCATTGTCACGCACACATAAGTATACCACGATACGCAGTGACACATGCTATACCCGAAATCACACGAACATGTACACGTGCGCCAGCCGTGCACGGTACCATGCATTTCCCGTCCTATTGTTTTAGCAGTTTTACCTTAGCCGCGCTAGCAGACCGTCTTCAGGGAGGACGATGCTCTGCAAACACGGTGGTTTGCCAGCAGGGTCGTTCCTTTATTAAAGCACGTGAGTGTGCCACGTGACCGCGCGCTGCCCGGTATAGTGTCGTTGCATGCACCGGTACGCGTGCTGGAACCTATAGTTCCAACAGGACAGAACGATTTCTCTCTGGATGTGTACAAAATAGCAGACAGTGTTAGAGATCCGTATAGTTCTGCCTTTCATCCCCATCGTGATGCATATGTCATCATCACCATGTCCACTGCAGGACCAAGGCCTCTCCCTGCGATCTCCAATTACCCCTGTCTTGCGCTAGCTGATTCCAACTTGCGCCTGCAAATTTCCTAACTTCCGAGCTAGCTTTCTGCCGTCCTCAACCGCGCTTCCCTTCTCTTGGCGTCCATTCTGTAACTCTAATGGTCCACCGGTTATCCATCCTACGCATTACATGCCCTTCCCAGCTCAATTTTTTTCTCTTAATGTGAATTAGAATATCGGCTATTCCCGTTTTCTCTCGGATCCACACCGCTCTCTTCCTGCCTCTCGACGTTAGGCCTAACATTCTTTCTTCCATCGCTCTTTGTGCGGTCCTTAACTTGTTCTCGAGCTTCTTTGTTAACCTCCAAGTTTCTAACCCATATGTTAGCACCGGTAGAATGCAATGATTGTATACTTTTTCTTTTCAACGACACTGGTAAACTCCCAGTCAGGATTTGGCGATGCCTGCCGTATGCACTCCAACCCAATTTTATTCTTCTGTAAATTTCTTTCTCATGATCCTGGTCCCTTGTGAGTAATTGACTTAGATAAACGCACTCTTTTACAGACTCTAGAGGCTGACTGGCGATGCTGAATTCTTGTTCCCTTGTCAGGCTTTGTCTTCTGCATAATAATCTTCAACCCCACTCTTACACTTTCTCGGTTAAGGTCCTCAATCATTTGTTGTAATTCGTCTCCATTGTTGCTGAATAGGACAATGTCATCTGAAAACCGAAGGTTGCTGAGATATTCGCCGTTGATCCTCGCTCCTAAGCCTTTCCAGTCTAAGAGCTTTAATACTTCTTCTAAGCATGATTTAACGTTTCCCTTTTTGTTTATGAGTATAATGTTTGCGTCCTTCCAGCTTTCTGGTACACTTGACGTCATGACGCATTTCGTATAAAGGGCCGCAAGCTTTTCAAGCATGCTATCTCCTGCATCTTTGATTAAATCGACTGTTATTCCATCTTTTTCAGCAGCTTTTCCCCTGGTCATGTCTTAAAAGACCCTTCTAACTTCATCGCTAGTTATAGAACGAGCCTCTGTATCTTGTTCATCACTACTTCGAATGAAAGTAGCTTGGCTGCTCTGGGTACTGTACAAGTCAGTATAGAATTCTTCCGCTGATTTTATTATGTCATCGAAATTGCTGATGATATTACCCTGCTTATCTTTCAGTGCATACATCTTGCCTTGTCCTATGCCAAGTTTTCTTCTCACTGATTTCATGCTGCGTCCATATTTTACTGCTTCCTCAATCTTTTCCACGTTATAATTTTGAATACCCCTTACTTTCTTCTTGTTGATCAGTTTTGAGAGTTCAGCGAATTCTATCTGATCTCTCGAGTTTAACACTTTCATGCTTTGTCGTTTCTTTATTAGGTTCTTTGTTACTTGGGTGAGCTTATGCATATGTGATGATGTATAAGTAATGATACATGCGAGCAAAACTTGCGCTAACATAAATAAACAAAAAGAAGGGGGGGGGGGGGGGGTTGCAAGTAGACAAAACGACAACTCTACCGCCGGTTTGAGTAAAAACCCACTTTCTTTCTTCTTTTCCTTTACTCACAATATACTTTTTGAAAATTTTATCCTAATTTGTATTTATTTATACGGATTTTCTTTTCACGAACAGTTTGTTTCGGCTACGCTTTACTTGCGTACGCGTAGCCACCCGCCGTGGTAAAATAGTAACCATGGCGTTGCGCTACTAAGCCCAAGGACGCGGGATGGAATTCCGGCTGCATTTCGATGGGGTTGAAATGCAAAAACGCCCGTGTACCGTCGAATGGTGCACGTTAAAGAACCTATGGTTGCCAAAATTAATCCGGATTCACTCACTACAGCGTTCCTCATAAGTAAATCGGGTTTTGGCACGTAAAACCCGAGAATGTATTTATTATTAGGGGGGTGGGGTGTGAGCGGTCTGCGGATTTATTTTGACCACCTGGGGTTCTTGAACATGCACCCAAATGCACGATACGCGAATGTTTCTGCATTCCGCCGTCATCGGAGCGCGGCCGCCGCGACCGGGCTCGCACCCACGACCTCGTTCTGAGCAGTAGAAGCCCATAGCGACTGAGCTGGCACGTCGGGTCTTATTGATTCATCTACCTTGGATTCACACACCCAAAAGGAAATAAACATAAAACGCAGGCGTACCCCTTTCAGGCTTCATCGTATCGGTTTACGGTGCAGGTGCGCCTTCAACGAACAAGACAATCGCCTACCCGCGTGACACCTTGCACTAGCCGTGAGACGCCGACGCATTGCGAATAGCGCAAACCTTTGGTGAACATCAAATGTTCTATTTCAGACAGCACCTGCTGACCGCACCTGCACCCTTTCGAGAATTCGATAAACATGAAAGGTGAGTGAGTGAGTGAGTGAGTGAGTGAGTGAGTGAGTGAGTGAGTGAGTGAGTGAGTGAGTGAGTGAGTGAGTGAGTGAGTGAGTGAGTGAGTGAGTGAGTGAGTGAGTGAGTGAGTGAGTGAGTGAGTGAGTGAGTGAGTGAGTGAGTGAGTGAGTGAGTGAGCGAGCGAGCGAGCGAGCGAGCGAGCGAGCGCGCGCGTGCGTGCGTGCGTGCGTGCGTGCGTGCGTGCGTGCGTGCGTGCGTGCGTGCGTGCGTGCGTGCGTGCTTACTGTGAGCGCTTACTGTGCCTCATCTTGCTCAAATCAACCACCCAGATATTCCTCACACAAATATTCCCTGTGCCCAGAGCTGTATGACATCCTTGCCTCGTATGGCATTTGCACGTATCTGCACTCTACAGCGGTAACGACTGTCACAGCGCAAGATCACCCTATATTAACGTGCATAGTCACCGACACTATCAGGGCGCATATCGACACATTTGCTGGTGTACCTTGTCGCCATCTCTTCTCTTTACCTGCAGAAAAGCCACACACAATGTTCAGTCATATAATTGCTCCCTGTTGTGCCTCATGGTCATTGAACTATACATACCTGAACTATATACCTGAACCTGAACCTATACATACATTGAACTATACATTATCGTGCCTCCGCCGACTTTAAGTGCGCCTCAACAACAACAGTGCGCCAGGACGTCGGTTGCCCTCAAACATGCCTCATTACTACTTTTACATGGGGCGAGGTGCACAATGGCCGCCCACATGCTTACACCGAGGGCTCAGTCTCGCCTACAAGTTTAGGTGCCGCGGGGTTGATTCGGGCAATACATCTCAAAATACAACTCAAAACGTGTCATGTAACATCAACGACAGCTGCTGAGCTCGTAGCCCTACGTGTGGCTCATCAGTTCTTAAACGAGGAGCCAGCCCATCTGTGGCCAACATCAATATTCTGTGATTCCACAACAGCTATCCAGAGTTTACTCTCAGCACTGCGTCATGGATCACATGAGCAGTTCGTCACAGAGATCAGACAAGTACACCATCGAGTAGTTGACAAAGGACACGAGATAACATTTCAGAGGTTGGCTAGTGAGTGCGGCTTTGATGGAAATTACCAAGTGGACGCAGCTGTCCGATATCCCCACGACCGCTTCAACGGTGTTTCCATTCCTCTTTCGAGAGCCGATGCAGCGAAAGAACTTCGCGCGCTTGCGCGTCACCTATAGCTAACGCTGGATCAGTGGGATTTAACCGAATTTACAAGCCCACGCCTTCATACGCTAGCCTCTAATTTACAGCTTTGTATTCCGTCCGGCCTCTCACGGCGTGACTGCACCTGTTTTCGAATGCATACTCCTTTATCATTGGAATGACCGATAGCCCACTTTGTAACTTTTGTGGGTTCAGCGAAACGATGGCGCACTTTCTTTGCGAGCCCCCTCGTTTCAGCCTGCAAAGAGCATCGCTCTCATCCGCACTATAGGCCAGCTGGACAAACGCCCACTCACAGAAGACAAGATTCTTGGACACTGGCCTGCACGGAGAATTAGCGCGAGCCTCTATAAAGTGGCTGCTGCGTTACCTAAGAGATTACGGATTGTGCGACAGATTTCGACCGTGCACTTTGTGACGCTGTATGTATCAGTGGTACATTGACTTTATGTATGACTATGTGGCGCCCACGCAGACAATTCTATGTTGTTCATTCTTCCCTTCTTTTTCTCTCGGCTTCCCCTTCCCCACTACAGGGTAGCCAACCGGCGATACCCTCTGGTTAACCCCCCCCCCCTTTCTTTCTTTTGTTCTTATCTCTCGTTGTGTGCAGTCCATTTATCGCTGCCAGAATGTTCCACCATAGCAATGGCACAGCAATATAGAACCAGGCGGCGAGCTTCTGTTATCTAAGCTAAGCCGCAAGCACGAGCCGCGTGTGTGGTCTGTAGCCTCGCGCCGGGTTTCCACCTTTGAAACCTGTGATTGAAGGGGAGCCCTTCGTTGCAGTTGGCTGTGTTTACGCTCCACAAGCTTGAACCTGGCAGCCAGTCGGTAACAACACACCTGCGCCTATCTCCAAGGGCCAATGCTCACTTCGGAAAGAGAAGCGGACGCCTGTCGCGGTCATGTTTTTCCGAGCGGCCGTCCAGCCTTGATGATATGCGCGCGCTCTCAAGTGGACTAATGTAGCGCTCACTGCGGTGTTTACGCGTAGCTCCCTCCACTGGCGTCAACTTTGTGCTTTCATTTGGCTTCTTGCGACCACCGCACTTTCCCGATTCATGGCAAGGCGTGTTGCGTCACACCGGAGATCTCGGAGGCTGTACCTACTGGGCTGTGCGTCGTGCTGCGCCAGCTAGCTGTCGCTGCCGTGCCGCAGTGTCAATGCAGGGCCAGGAAATACCTCGGGTAAAAGAATACAAATACCTTGGTGTAGGGCAATATACATATGGAAACACAGGAAAAAAGGAATACAGTCCAACCCGGATACATAGAACCCACATATAACAAACTGTTGTGTATAACTCCTGAAAATTTTTGTATAAAATTTTATTTTATATCAAATTACCTATATGTCGAACTTTTTGTTATCCCCTTCAGATTCTATATATCCGCGTTCGACTGTAATATTAAAGGGGAAGGAAAATTCGGCCATAAAGAAACGCAGAGCGCTGTCGGGATACCTGTACAATAGGTACGAGGTGATCCGAGATATGTGGAAACGTGTAATGGTTCCAGGACTAACGTTTGAAAATGCTGGTGTTTGCTAAGTCAGAGGTACAATAAGGATTCGATGGCAACCAAAGGTCAGTGGGAAGCCTCGCACTGGGCGCTCACGGGAAGACTACAAATGACGCTCGACAGGGTGATATGGGCTGGACAAGTTTTGAAGTGAGGGAAGCTCAGAGTAAAATTGATTTCGAAGAAAGACTGAGAAACATGAACGAAAGTAAATGGGTTGTGAGAAGCGTTCAAGTATTTGTACAGGAAAAATATTGACTCACAGTGGAGGAAAAGAACTAGGAAGCTTATCAGCAAGTTTGCGACTGTTATAGTGAGCAACATGGCAACAAACAGCGTTAAACGTAAAGTCAGAGAATCTGAAACAATCTCCTAGGTGGCAGCAATGGGACAGAGACCTTCTATGAGTAGCTGCTTAAGAGGCAAAACAAAATCAAATCAAGAAAAAAAACCGCATATCCACGAAGTGAATGATGAGTGGGCGAAGCACCGGCCGGGGGATCATTCGGGCCAAACGCCGGAAGCGTCCTCCGGAAGCCGGAGCGTGGCGTATACATATATATATACTGTACATGTGTACAGTATATACAGCGCTTATATAGCCCTTGTGCACCGCAGCGCCCCTAGCTACGGACGAGAGAGAGAGAGAGAGCGCGCGTCGCGAATGAGAGAGAAAGAGAGCGCAGCTGCGCCTCTAGCGGGAGCGGCGAGTACCAGCGTGGCTACGACGGCGCGACGAGGGACAAGGCTCGACCCTAAGGAGCTTCGCCCCTAAAACAATTTAGTATAATTCAAAGGGAAGCTCTTTACTTTTCGAAGAGAGGTCAGGGTGCCTTAAAACGAATCGTTATAAAGGTACACCAAGGAACAAGAAGCATGCGCTTGCTGCGGTAAAGCTAGGGAAACGATGGGACATCTTATATTGGAATGTGAAGATATCTACCCGGCGGTCGGTTTAGGCTCCGCTGGCCTCCTTGAAGCCCTTGGGTACAGGGATAGCAGGAGGAAAGTAAACATGTCCGCAACAGAATTTAGTAAAATACGTGCGATTGGAGGTTTAGTGGCAGAAAAGTATAGGGAGACAACGAACAACGGAGGCGTGCAAAAACAAAGTTCCCAATAATGGTTCGGAAAGTTTGATGTTGGAAATTTATTGTCTGTAGAAAAAAAAGAGGACAGATAAGACATTAGTCAAAATAAGAAAAAGAGCTTGGTGGCGTGACCCACCGCCCCGTTTCAAAGGGGACGTTCATAGCATCCATCCATCCATGTTACACCTAAGACAACCGGGTGTAAGCCGGTCAAGCCGCAGCCCACCGGTCTCGTAACGACCGTCACATGTTTACTTTTAGAAAAAAAAATGAATCGGGAACAAGTCCAGAAATTATGGCAGAAATTCGACGAGAAGCTATACATTTTCTAAGATTGGTAATTTGCTAAATGTTCAAGCAGGTCTACAGACATTTACTGTATATTTTTTTCGTGCATGCGTATAATGTCTTCGTCATACATTTTCTGGGATGCCGTGCCGACATGCACGTTCACACGTCTGCTTTATCTCTTTGCAGCAGACGATCGACAGACACTTCTAATGAAAGGAAGTGAGAATGCCGCCTTTTCAGCAAACAAGCATTCCCGAAGTGATGGCAGCCGCGATGTGTGAACGTCGTGATCATGTGTTCGCTTCGTGGTAATGCACAGATAATAACGACAACCACTGTGCATTGCCCTCTGACGTATCTCAAGGCTCTTGAATTGCAATCTCCAGAATGCCGGTTAAATCAGCTTTTTATACTGTTGCGAAGAGCGCATGCGCGAGGTGCGAGCTGGACTCACGCAGAAGATGAAGAGACAGAAGGTGGCTCGCGTTTTTATTTTATTTTATTATTATTATGTTAGCTGTATTTAAGGAAAGATTGGTACATATACATGTGGATCCGGCTCCTTATCTTCTCAGATAGGATAATTGTTATCGTAATTGTCATAACAGAAACACTGATTCAAAGAAAAAAAAATCCGGCAGAGCCCATCTCAAGATGACTCTCGACGGTAATACGATTAGCTTTCAAGCAATGTAGTGACGCCCCGTATTGCTGACGACAAGTTTACTTAAAATATATGCTGGTCATTCTGGGACTGCGGTTACTTCAGCTATATGCGACATACACCGTATCCGCTATTGGCCCACTTTGCTATGACACTCACTTGCCGAGATTGGTCACGAGCATGACGACGGTATGACGACTATATATAGGGAGTCCCAGATAAGTTTAGTCAAGCTCAACGAAAAAAAAAAAAAAGATTAAGACACCCCGGTGCAAGATACAATCATAAAACCTGCGGTGTTCGGTCGTAAATAAAGCTCTAATAAATAAAGGTTGAATTTAAGACAGCGACTTAAGTTGAAAAGCATGTGTGATTTATTCTATACCCTATTTTTTAACGACTTTAAGCACGCCGTAAACCCCTTCTTCCTTGACTTGGATGCTTAGTTACAGAGGGAGAAATACAGCAGCTTCTGATAATAATAAAGAGCCACATAGACAAATAAATTAGAAACTGTCTCAACCATTGTAGTAGGAAATTCTATTGTCTCAACTCCTCATTTCGAATATATCTTGGTATCGCGACCGTAATCCGCTTTCGATCGTGCGAACGACTGCGATGTCCCGCAATACTGTACGGAGGTGCGTTTGCGGGATACGAAATCGGTCCCGCGTTTTCAGCGGAATTTGATAAAAGAAATTGGGGCGTGTGAATGTTTGAAACTTGGATGTAGGTCGAATAGCGTTTGCGAATTATATATAGATTCGTATTGTGTTCGCGAAATTAATTGTATGTTCGAATATTAGTTTTTCTGGCAGCACATACGTGATATACAGGCAGAAAAAAAAAAAGAAAGCGCGAGCGGTGGCTGCTTCGAATAATTCTGCAGCAGGATAGATTTTTGCCGCTGCGCAGTAACTATATGAATTCAAACGAGCGCGCGGAGCCAGCTAACTTCTGCGCGATAATTTCCCGTAGCCTAATGAGGACGCATCTGCTTTAGGCTTGCATGTATACTGGTTCCGACTTGTGGTTTTTGTTTTTTTCACTCGGCGTATCTTTTGCATTACTCGATAGTGATGCACTCGGTTCGTTTTCTTTGTGACAGTCACTTGCACTTTTGGATTAGTATTTTGCGACTAACACCGCACTTTGCGCGCATCCAGTGATGTATTGCTCCTTTGTCTCATTACTGCCGTATATCCACGGCGAACAAAAAGATGTCATCTCCCCGTTGTTTCTTACTGACTTGCTGTCCAGTTGACCGGACATCCAGTCGTCAACGACACAACAAGAACAGAATAATATAAATTACCTTTTTCTTTTTTGCCAAATCGGCTTCGTGCAATCTTATACCGGTGTCACACGGCCACTTTGCGATCGCGATTGAGCCCGATCCGGATAGAAATTCTCGACCGCGATTGGCTCCTTAGCCGCCGCAGATTTAGCAAAGGCGCCAATCGCGACCGAGTCATTCGATCCGGATCGGGCTCGATCGCGATCAAAATAGCGATGTTGCACCCGTACTTTCAACAAGGTCATTAATCGTGCGTCTTGGTGAGTCATCATCGTGGAAAGGCAGCGCTTTGTGACGGACGGTACCACAAGAAAGGAAGGCAGAAAACTGACATGGCACTGACTTGCAAGTGACACCTTTATTGAAGAAAAACTCATTACGCGGCGCCTGTCGGTTCGTTATATATGGCTGTTGCTTCAATAATTTTTTTTTTTCAGTTGCGAGTCAGCGCCGTGCCTGTATTTTGCCTTTCTTTCTTGCGGTACCTCCGTTAGCGCTACCTCTCCAAGATGATAGTACTTTAATTTAGAAATTACGAAATATTCGGTATTAGATTCCATATTCGAATGTCGTTTCTCTCGAATGTTGGTATATTCGATTCGAAACTTGTACTGTCCGAACACTTTCAGAAAGAAACTATTTAAAAAAATCAAAACAAAGCAAATGCGTCCCGAAAGCGAAAACAATTTCGAGCACCGTCCCGTAGAAAGAAAGGCATGCGCTCCTAATGCGGGGGTGAAGAACACATTCCACTGGCCGCGTCGTTACGGCAACTCGCCACTCGAACATGGCGCCAAATGTCCAGTAAACAATTCCAACGGCATCGCAGCGAGCGTATCGCGCTGCAAACAATGCCTTGCGCGTGCAATCCCTTGCGAGTGGCCACGAGGGAGAGTTTACACAGTGGGACGGCAATAATTGACGCTGCGTATAAAAAATCAAGAAAAAGAAAGAAAGAAAAGAAAGAAAGAAAGGACGCGAAAAGTAGACGTCCACGGGACACAGCCACCGCGAGCAGCGAACAATGACTCGCGAGCGGCACCAGCACTCGAGACGATCAGGTGTAAGCCAGGTAAGCGCGAATGTGACGCGCGACCCGCTAGATGGGGCCCTTATCGCCAGCGGACGAAGAAAGACAAAAGACGAAACTTGCGGTGAAAGATAGAGAGATGGAGGGAGAAAGAGGGGGGAGCGAGCCTTGAAGGGTCGCGCTTTTCAGAGTAGCCAAGTGGAGGTGCTCGACGAACCGGCTTTGAATGCCTTATCACCGGCGGAGAGCACTTGAACAGATATTGTTCCCCGCCGTGCCAGAGAACAATGGAGGGAAACGGCGGCATAGGCACGCACGCGGGTTTTTGCGGCCACCGGAGGAATCTCTTCCCAGATTCCTTCGCACTGCTGCTGCAGCTTCTCCTGCCGCTGTGTACGTCGTTACAACATTTGCTTATCGCTCCATCTCGCGAGAATGTGGACCTAGCCGAGATTATTGGGTTCTCTGGGGGAAACTGACGAACGAGACGTCGACGGACGAGTGGCGGTTGGATGCCTCCTTTGTTTCGAGTGGTCGAGTTTCTTCGTATTTTGTTTCTATGTTTATCTTTATGTATATTTTTTTTCTTCTCGCGCCTATACTGTATCTCACTTTCTCTCCTTCGCTCCACAAGCTTCCTTCTTCAAGACTAGTGTATATTTCCTTCTCTGATGACGTCAGCGGAAATGTTTTCTCGAGATTGGCCGGAGCGTCTATTATATTCTTAAGAGTGGGAAGAATCTCTATACCGGTGGAGGAAAGCCTGGCGACCATCAGAGACGCAAGGAACGTCTCTGTCGAGCCGAGGGCAAGGCGAGCGCTTTTTAGGAAGCGGCAGGGAAAGTTCGGAACGACCACATCCGAGGTGCGATTAAGGTTGAGTAAACATTGCTACGAAGGTTCAACAGGGGTCACTAAGATAAGTTCGGGTGCATACTTAGTAGTGACGAGAGCTATGTAGTGACACGGATGCAATGCCTTCGGACTTCGGTGGCAGCGCGATACGTAGATTACGTGGTTGGACTTTGGAAGAAGTGGCAGAACGATATTAAGGAAGATTTCAACTCCAGTAACACTAGAAAAGAACATGAAACTGACAGGGTTATGTGGGAAAGAAATTTTGTGGGGGGGAAAAAAAGGCATAAGACCACATAAACAGACAATAACAGAAAAGATGGGGAGACCGACTACATGCTTGGTCTTTATAGAGACTGCACATCGCTGGTTAAAAAAAAAGAAAAGAGATACAGAAGGAGTTATGAAGTGATCAATACGCGAGTACCAGCAAGACGCCACGGGGCATTGAGCAGAAGTCTCAAAATTGTCTCAGTGCGCTTCTACGCTGCTTCACTTTGCAGGAACCGATTCGATTACTGGTTGAAATTCCGAACTAAGTTACGAGGGCTGAATACGTGTTCGAGGTAAAGGCGAGCAACGAGCTCGACAAAGTACGCACAAAAGTATACGGATGCTCAACGCATCTGCGATGGCTTCGCTGCACTAAAGCCATATTTACCACTTGTTATATAATTTTCGAGTGTGTTACCGAGACTCAAGACGTGCTGTTAAATAGTATACAGCGCACCGGCTCAGTAGCGGGCTTAAAATTAATGCGCACGCGTACAGGTAGCTACGAATTCGAAGCTTTCCTTGGGGTTGTTAATATCCTTCTGTAATTTTAATATTATTGAAGGCTTTTCTCTTCTGTATGAAGAAGACACCTCTTCCAGGTTATAGGCAATTGAGCTCGTAATCGTAACAACCCCAGTGCTCTTCGCACGCGTTTCATTCGAATCTTGCTGAAGTTATGAGCCAGTTCACTCTAATTAACCATCAGAACGTGGCAGGTTTTTGCACTCCCTAAGTTTCCTAAAACCGAAGCATTTACCCATGATTGGGTGAGAATGATAACCGGCGTAGAGCGCTAATTTCGAATACATACACGCAACAACGTTGAAATAGGCGAAACGTTTGTTTCATGAGCAGTCATGACTTGGAAACGAGTATTCGGGAAGGGTTCGCGCATCTGCGTTGTGTAAAACATGTTATATCGCTATTGTTTGTCAACATGCATTCCTCTGGCAACGTGCCCAACGGCTGGGCCACATTAGAGGCAACAAGAGAGCCCCCTTTAGGCACGAATGTTTGGATATAGCAGAGCGCGGCATGCGACAGCGTTTCCGCGTCGAGATTTGACAGTGAAGAGTTGACGCTGAGAACGAGCCGCGATGGCAGCGGACGACCGAGCGCATGCAACGTGACCGGCCGGAACAGGGGACCGGAAGCGGAAATTGGACTCGCCTGCAGCGGCGGATACGACAAATTGTGCGCTCTCTCCCAGTCACTGCGACGCCGACTCTGGTTACGAACAAATCAGACCCAAAGGCTCGACAATGGCACAACACAGTTTGAGGCGCCTGTCTACGTGAGGAGATAATGGCGCCCTCCGTGGAGCACCGCAGCTTCTGCGAACCGAGTGGATCAGATTAGACCAGAGTTGGCCCGGCATGTAGTGCATGTCCCTGAAAGCGTGCAAGTATCCCCAAATATTCGATTTGTATAACCGTTGGAAAAGATATATTGTGCCGAGTTGCAAACAAAGGCTGCAAAATAACGTGGTAATGAAACTCATGTTACACCGGGGTGATCATTTTTAAGTTTTTTTTTTTGTAATTTTCAAAAATCGCCCGTTGCAGATATATACCATAATTGTAGTCCTCGAGCTGTATTGTACAGAGAGGAGGACATTACTTGCGCAAAAAAAAAAACGAAGCGCATTTTGAGCCAATTAACAAAAAGATCACTATCTAACTTCCTAATTAATTACTTTACGGCACATGTTGCCATTTACAAATTGTAGCCTTTGGGATTGTCCAACGCATTCATTTGAGGTGAATTTCCAGAATGAGGCCAGTTTGGAGATATGCGCCATCAAACTCGCTGTAAAAATGATCTGTATGGTCCTCTTACTTCTTTAACAAAACGCCTCTTTTATGCATTGAAGGGCAAAAGTAACTGGAACGCCCATGTACTTCGTCTCACATTTTGGAAAATAACAGCTCTGAACTGGTGTAATTTTGGTAATTCATTTCAAGTGGAGACGTCTGACAGGCTACAATTCGCAAATGTCAATATGGGCCTTAAAGTAAATAATTGAGAAGTTAATTAGTCAATTTCTGCTAATTAGTTGAGTATGTATTTGATTTCGCGATTTCCTCTTCGAATAATCCAGATCAACGACGAGAATCATGTTGTCTGCCAAAGGCGATTTTTCAAAATTCCCGTGAAACTTAAGAATGATCAGCCTGTATGTGGACGCGCTCAGGAGAACGGGCTCGTCGAAGTACGCGTTGCAAAACTTCTAAACCAAAAGCATCCACCAATGTTCATACAAGATCGCAAGAAGCTTATACATAGTATTCAGAAGCTATAGTACGCCCAACTACTACAAAATTTCAAAATTCCTGTGCACTTCCTCGACGCAAATAAGAGTGCAAGGCTTGCTTGTTTTATTCTTTCTTTATCCGAGCGGGTATTTATCGGCCACCGTACTGTCGGCAACGATATATATAAATACACTTCTGAAATCACTGTGTGCATTTTTCAAAGCTCGTGCGAAGCAAGGGCGCGAACTTCAAGGAGACATCGCTACCTGCACTCAAAAAAGAAAAAGAAAAGAAAAGGAAAGAAAGAAAGAAAGAAAGAAAGAAAGAAAGAAAGAAAGAAAGAAAGAAAGAAAGAAAGAAAGAAAGAAAGAAAGAAAGAACAATTTACACCCATTGGAGCTCAGCTTGTCGTCCCAAAACAATAGCCATCTATCCCGCGTGCATTTTCTTTCTTGAGCACTCTGCGCTCTACACTTTCCTATCAGAAACTCTACGTCACACTGATACGTGCATGCCGTTCGGAAGCTGAAAGTAGCAACGGCCGAACTCACAAAGCTTTTCATTCGTAAGTTCTCTTTGCCATTGGCCGGCCGGCTTCGATAATGATATGCCGGGCATCGGGATTGGCTGAAATTTTCTTTTACGGACAATTCTAGCGTAATGCATTTTTTTTTTCTTTTCGTGTTTACCGAGCGCCCGTGCACAGTAACAATACTCTCAGTGTCCCAGTAGTTCGATTTATCAATCCAGGCTAATTTAATATTCCTCTTTGGTGTACCTTTAGCCTTGTGATAAGGCTTCAGCTCGTGAACATTTAGGTCGCGTGCTGGTTCGATCAGTTAAAACTCGTAAAATGCAGTTGAGAACACAACCGGCGCCGGCACAATCAATCTGCCGACCGTCGGTCATAATATTGCGCTGACAACGCGGCTTGTGGTTGCCTGTGGTTCCTACCGCATTTCTTCTTTTTGAGAATGCGCCTACACGTTTATGTTTCTCAGTTCATTTTTTTACTCGTTTCCTTTGTTTAGAAGTGGCGTCCACATCTGAAGATCATCTTCACTTTACTTAAGTCTTAGGTTTAAGAAATTTGAAGGTATTTAACGGTAGAAGTCTTAACCATTCAAACAGCAATCCCGACAAGCTTTATCATCGAATCACATATTATCTATTCAAGTAAGATTTACCCTCTTAGTACTGTCGTTCCATCCAGCCTGGTTGCAGTCAGACTGATTTACAATGGATTCCAAGTCATATCGGTATAGTACTCAACGAAGCAGCGGATAAACTGAGACACATGTAATATTCTAGAGTCACTGAGATTTGTTGCCTTGTCGCCATCGTATGCTAAGGGTCTCCATTGCGGCCTGCGATACACGTTGTGCCTGACGACATGGTTTGATGATCGCGGGAATAAAGTCGTATTTATTATAAAACATTAACCATATGGTTCGCTTCTCTGTAAACATCGAGATCGACCGACCACTAGACGCGCTCTTTACGTTGCTTACGCCTCGAGGTAGCCTATACGCCTTTTTTCTTGCACCGTATGAAGGAGAGTGCGCATCATTTGGGACCGAATTCACAAAGCTTTTTGTTCGTATAAGTACACTCAGCAATTGGCCGACCGCCTTCACTAATGATATGTCCAACATCGTGATTGGCTGGAATATGCTCTTATGAACAATTTTAGCGTAGGAACATTTTTGTGGATACAGGCTCTGGGGCCAGGCGCCGAATTCACAAAGATTTTCTTTCGTAAGTGCTCCTTGCCATTGGCCGGCCGCCTTAGATAATAAGGTCTTGCATCCGGATCGGCTGAAATTCTTTCTTACGAACAATTTTAGCGTAAGAACGTTTTTGTATATACGGCGTGCCCCTGAATCTTTGCACCTTGACGGCACAATGGTATAATATGCTGAGCACTGTCTTACTGAGGGCCCACAACATGACCAGTGCTGAGAGACCTTTCGCAGTCGTCTGAACACTTTAAACAGTCACCCTTTATCTGTGTAAAAAATGCTTGGGGACCCTGGTCGTGTGCTAACGGACTAGCTATCGAGGCTCTGTGGGCATGTCAGTGAATTGATAAATTCCTTGTGAACAGCGTAGTTAATGTGCATTTTTAATTTCCCCTACGTTCCCATAATTTGTCCACGCTCGTGTTGTTGTTGTAACTTTATAACCTTTCCTTCTTCTTTATTTTGTCCTTAATCCGCAGACTTGCTCTGTTGGTGTTTTGCCATTTCGTTCTAGACTTCTGACAGTGTTTTGCAATTTCTTTATCTTTATTCCCTTTGTTGCTTTTCCTACTTTTATTTTGAAATAGCCGGCCTTGTCTGTGGCCAAACTTCCTAGGTTGTTGACAGATCAAGCAGGCATCCCCCATAGTGGGTAGGAGCCACATACGTGATTGGAAACAACAATAACAAGCAGGCACATGCGAAGAGACAGAGGCACACCTAACACCATTTAATGTGCAAAATCAACGTATTCAGCAAGCAAGCCAATACAAGAAAAGCCTCCAGTTTGAATTTGATGATATTTTCCCCTCAAATGTTCAACTAATGCCATTGCAACGTTTAAATGACCAATTATAAGATTACCTTTCCCACCCGGAAACAAGCAATATAATGGCCACTGATGCTTCAGTGTCAGACGAGAAGGCTGGCGTAGGCATTTTCTCTCCTTCTCTTGGTTGGTACTTTTCTGTTCGCCTTCCCGATTATACAGTCCTATTTTCATAGCAGAATTATTTCCGATTGTTCTAGCACTGCGCAAACTCCCCGCGAATCAATCGTCAGTTGTCGTAGTTACAGATTTTCTGTCGTTATGTTCGTTGCTTACGTGCACGGCAATAAATACAGCTATATTGAGCGTGTTCTAAAATTTACTCCCTAAAACTTCACAAAAAAAATAATTTGCTGTGGGTCCCTGGCCGCCGCGGTGGAGACTTAAACGCAATAGCAGATTTATTAGCCAGGACGTTAAGTGGACCTTGATTCCTATTTTACCGGATACAGCTTACATCACTGCATCGAGAGACAGAAATTTTGTCTACAAAATGATTTAAGCAAATTATCGCTGATAACATCTCCAGACTTTCAGCATCTCGGTTTTTGCCGGAATAAACAGTGGTGTTTCTCGGCAATTGGAAGTTTACACCAGATTACGCTGTCGCATCCCGCAATTGATTCTTTATTTACATAGAGCTGGTCTGATGATATCCCCGCATTGCCACAATTAAAAAAAATTTAAATTATGGGGTTTTGCGTGCCAAAACCACAATCTGATTATGAGGCACGCCGTAGTGGGGGACTCCGGAAATTTAGACCACCTGGGGTTCTTTAACGTGCACGGGTGTTTCCGCATTTCGACCCCATCGAAATGCGGCCGCCGTGGCCGGGATTTGATCCCGCGACCTCGTTCTCAGCAGCCCAACACCATAATTTCCACAATTGTAAGGACATTGAATCAATAGACCACTACTTTTTATCATGCCAACGATATTCAAAATTGGATTAAGATTAAGTATACCGGTAATATTATGATTTGGGGCCTCGACACTAGGCCATAGTCACAGAGGCGTTTGTTGCGGAGTGTTTGATTTTTTTTTACTCAAACAGGGACGATTACCCTGCTAATTATTGTAGCACTATTCTACCTATCAGATCAACACTCATTTCACTGATATTATTTTCTACAAATTATTTATTAACATTGTAGTTACTCTCTTCGATTATAACTTCTTTTAAAATTTACCCTTCAGTTATAATCTCCTTTTTTGTTTTTATATTACTTTGCGTTTCCCCTTTTCAAATAAGAATTTTCTTGAGATACCTCCTGCCGCCCGATTCTTGGCCTATCCCCCTTAGTGAGTACGACCCATGAAAGAGGTCCATCATCATCATTATCGTCATCATCACTGAGCGTTCAACGATTATGGCAGCTTTCGCACCGTCTTGCCTCTGCTGCTGCTTCGCAAAAAAACTAGGTCATTTAACTAAACTAGATTTCCGAAATTTTGTTGTCTAGTATGAATTAGTCCTGCCAGTTCTCGCGAGAATTGCGTCTCAATGGCTACCGCGGAGCTAAATGAGTGAGCGAAAACTGTGGTAACAGTGGCTGCAACTAAATTTATATCGTATTGAGATCCAGTCGAATTAATGTATGCTTTTCGTAGAAGTTTTATTTGTTTTTGTCTCTCTTTTTTTTCCACTCAGGCTGACAAGTTTGATGCCTCACGTGTTTTTTTTTTCTTTTTTCTGTTTTTTTTTTTTTTTTTGCCTTTACTTAACGGACAGGAAACGGCTAGATTTCCCCAACGTTATTTTCGGATGCCGCTTAAAAATCCATGGGTATCCAGGAAATATAGCGGCCACAAAATATGCGTAAAAACTTATTTTGCACTTTCTTCGTTGTTGCGGAGCTTATAACACTCACATTCGTCATTATTCGGAGACTGTTTTAAGACTCTATTGAGATTTATTTTGGTAGATTGTTCCGTGAGTTAAGCGATCTGCTTTTGTATATACATATCCCACCTAATTGATCGAATATCAAAGAGATTTGGGGAAGGGTGGTATTGGGTAGGCGGGGGACTGACCATAATGTGAACGTCACCGTCCTGCTCATGAAGCATTCTTAGGGTTTCCTCATCTTCGGTTGTTGAAATTTAGCTTTTTACCAAACTTTTGCTTTGATAATCTGACGGTGTTCGACCTTCCGTCTTATATCATCGCTGTTGTCGTCGTCGTCGTCGTCGTTTATTAAATTATGAGATCTCGGGGAAGTAGGCCACCGAAGGGCCGGCCTATTCCAGTTATTATAAAGAAACTCCTACGACTAACGAATGTAGGAAAAAAGAAAAAAAGAAGAAGAAACAATGACAGGATGGAAAAATACTTTCTTAAATATATCATTCATTTAGCGTTACAAACCTCATTGATGTTAGTGCAACGCTGTTGACAAAGGAGCCGGAACGTATTTGCGGCGTGTCATCACCGTGTATTTCACGCCTCGCGATATATGACCGCGCGCCTTCAGTGTACTATATATACCACAAGCCTTTATCGCCTAGAAACGAGACAACCGTATGGAATATGCATTTCTGTCATGACCTCAGCGTCGTCGGCACAGTGTTCCCGGTAAACTGTGTCGTTCCGCGTGGTTGCCGGTTTTATCGCGCGTTCCCCGATGCAGCGAATACAGCTCGTTAATTGACGCAGCCGACTCTCACGTCGGGGAAGACACCGAAAGGCCTATAGGATTTCGTTGTTCCCGGCTTTGCGGCGCCTGCTTCGCGCGGTCGCGACCGTTCACCACGACATGGGTCCCAGCTGCGGGCGAGAAAAGCCGGGTCCTCTTTCCCGGCCTCCTCGCGAACCGATCGGCGATCGATGGGAAACTTGACACCGGCTTCGCGGCTGCCTTTGCTCTCCCCTTAGCCCGGCGGCTTGTTTTCATACTCGCGTGCGTCGCCGTGCCGTCGACGATTGTTGTCCCCGAACGACGTCGTCGCGCCGGTGACGCTCTCGGGCTGGCGACGGTTTTCGGTTCCCTCGCGCCGCCGAACGACACCTGTGAGAAGGCGCCTTGCACTGAGCGCGGGTGTTGACTTTCAGTTCGCTGGCGCGCGCGAGTGTGTGTGTGCGTGCGCGCGGTTATTCCTGGCTTTCTTTTTTTTCCCTTTCCACGCCTCTCCCTCTCCTTGTAACCTCGCTGCGTTCGAAAACGACGCTGATTGAATGACTCTGCCAGTGAGCGTTAACGGAGTGAGTGTGTGTCCGAGTTTCGCTTTGCGGGCGAGCGCGGGCTTGAGGCGGTGACGCTGCCGGTGACGACTGGTGACTCACGGTCACCAACCTTGAGTCACCAGTCGTCATTGGTGTCAACGTGCGCGACGCGACAACATTGTTCGTCGAGGTGGCGTGCTATTTTGTTCCGGAATAGTAAATTGCTTGGCTAGTCGGCGCGACAGTTTGAGTGTCTAAGGTAGCGTTGAAGTAGTATGTACGGAAAGACAGCTCGAAATATTCGCGAGAAAGAGGCTCGCTTACAACTGAAGTTTATTGGGAAAATAGTTTAGTCTATACGAGCATTACACGCACGCGATGTCAGCAGGAGACAAAGTAAGAATAACGGTTGTACGATGGTGGTAAGGGAGGTGATAAGGCGAAAACAAAACCGTGGTTTCTTTTTTTTTTTTTTTTCTTGCTTGCCGACATCTGGTGGCAAGATATGTAACCAAATCTATGCGATCCTTAGAGGAGCCTGCTGCCCCTCTGCTACAACGTGTGGTAAAAAAGGAAATGAAGCACTCAGCGAGGCATAAAGCTTTAGAGAGACATACAAAAAGCAGTTGAGAAAGAGTTCATACCATTCAAATCGTAAATCTTGACGTTTACGAAGCGAGCCGCCGCACGCACGCAGCATCAGAACACCAGTGCAGTTCAGTTAAGTTCAGCCACTATGAGAAAGAAAGAAAAAAAGAACAGATTACAAATCTGGTCAGACGCCATGCACAGATTACTGGATGAAAAAGTAGTAGCTTGAACTCCGTATGCACCCTATCGATAATTATTTCTCTGTAGCATGTTTGCCTGTTAGGTACATTCTCACGTGCGATGTCACTGTTTTTGGGAGGTTTTGCCCACTTCACCCTGTCATTTTGCCATGGCTCCTTGCTCAACGTTCGTGTGGTGCAATCTCCAGCAATGCTTGGCAGGCTCTCGACAAGCCGACCTCAATTCCTGTCCCAAAATTACTATTTGTAGTTTTCGTGTCCTTCACGCTAATGCTAAGTCCCGTCTCCTAGTGATTGCGTGACAATGGTATTTTATATTTTGATTTTACCAGACTTGCGCATGAATTGTCAGCAACCACGATTTTCGCGAAAAGCGTCTTCATTCCGCATCCTATAGCTGTCCCTGTCATTGCGCGCATTCCGTCTTGTCATCCTCATTTGAACGACTTGGATATTTCGAACGTTAGATTCTTGATGGACAGACATGTTCTTAAAAACGGAGCCCGCGTTACAAAGCAGTTCGTATATGCTAGAGAGCTTCGTTAAGAACATGCACCGGCTAGCACAGCGGACCCGTTATTAGCGAACGTAAAAGTCTAACACCGCCTTTCACGGTGAACACCATAGAAGAACTTGGCGAATACGGACCGTGGGAACATATCCGCAGTGGAATCCATATAAGCCAGAGTGGTTTATAACAGCAGAGGACCGACGGAGTAAGGATGACTGAAAAATGCCGAACAGCTCGCGGTAACGAAAATGCTTTGTGATATATTACGCATCTGCTAAGAAGCAGGTTTAACTGATAACGAAAAAGTTGCTCCTCTTGTACGAATGATCCGCCGTGTTAAGCGCGGTTGCAGCATGTTTCGAGATAGACTGACTTTCCCTGCCGTGGCTGCCGCATCTAAATAGCCACGAAATTAGAAAAAGAAGAAAGAAGGAAAGGAAATTCGTATACTTATAATAGGGGCAAGTTAACGAACGCCAGTTGCTCAAAATTAATACGTAACCTACGACGTCCCTCGTAGCTTACTGCGCAGTTTCGAAATGTTGAATGCCACAATTTAAAATTATTTTTTTAATGTACCGGTATTCGTGGCTTTTCACACATGCATGAGCGCGGAGAGGATCAGAAATGGGAACGCATAGCCTGCATAAATTGGCCGCTTGTGGCAGTGACCCGCAAGGACGCGTCCCGTTCGAGTGCGGCTGCTATCTATCCATAGCCGTTCGCGACGTGGCTTTGGGCTCCCGACTTCGAGCGCTGTTTGAACAGCGAGTTCCGATGCTCAGACGCGCGCGTCACCCGGCCTATCTATGTGTACTGCGCCTCGATAAATGTGTGCAACGTTCCTGAAAGCGATCATAAGTCAGCAGATTGGACACCACGTTCACGGAGCTCTTCACACGTTGGAACATTTCGCGACTGCCTGGCACACAGTCGTCGACCTCAACTCAAGCTCGTCCAAGATGCCCGCCAATCACGATTTTAATGAAAGCATGGGCAGCTCGCTGGTCAATCGCTAATAAACCAACGAAAACGGGATCACTGATCATACCAAACACGATATCAACGAAACTAGGGTCAGGCCAACTTGGAAGCTAGCGATAGCCTACGTGCTCCAGCCAATCACGAATACAGCGACAGCGCAAACCAGTAACGAAGCAATCTAATGCATAGCCGCTGCGCCGGTCATTACCTAAGTCAGCGAAACCGTAGCGAATCATACGTCACGAAATCGACGAAAGTATGGTTAACGGATGGCCATTCACAAAAGCCAACAATAGCCTATGGTCCAGACCATCACGAAGACAAGGAAGCATAGAAATTGCGCAGGCCAAAACGAAGCGCAGTAAGCTTGAAATACGGTAGTCCGATGCGTTGACCAGTCGCGAAATCGACAAAGGCCTGATCAACGGACAGGGCAATCACTAAGTTAGAGGTAGCCGATGCTTCAGCCAACAGACCTACCAATCGTGGTTAATCGAAGGCGTTACGCCAATGGCAAACAGCTCTTACGAACCAAGTCCCGAATTCTCAAAAACTGCTTACGCTAGAATTGTTCGTAAGAAAGAACTTCAGCCAATCCGGATGCAAGACAAATTGTTATCTAAGGCGGCCGGCCAATGGAAAACAGCACTTAAGAAACAAAAGCTTTGTGGATCTGGCCCCAAAAGCTTCGTGGATTCGAGTACTCGTACCTGCGTAAGTGCTGCTTCCCATTGGCCAATAATATTTCCGACGTCACGATCGGCTGTAACCTGCACTTACGAGTCGTTTTAGCGTAATAACATTTTTGTCATTACGGGCCCTGGCCTTTGATTCAGCTGTACAGCGTCAGCTGTACATTCCGCCACACTGCACGGTATTATTTATTAGTGAGACGGGGCATATGTGCCAGTCGTACCGAACGGAAGCCCGAGGGGAGAGGACATGTTTGAGCGGAGGGCAAATATTGCAGAGAAAAGCATTCGTAATCTCTGAATGCACTGCGGGGACATGTCCATCTCCGCCTGATGTCTATCGCTAACCACTCGACGAGTGGAGCGTCAGCTGAAACAAAAGAGCAGTACGCATGTAACGATTTGCAATGGCGCTGGGACGTTGTTAAAAGAAGATGTTCCAGACCGAAGTCGAGTACCGTGTTATGTCGGCGAGCAACTCTGCAGTTTGTTTTTCTTGCGCTTTTGGTTCGGCTTAGTCATCCACTCTTACTATGCTTTGCCAACATCTCAATATTACTTGCAAACAGCTTGTGCTTGCGCCGCTTTCAAGAGCTGGCGGTGCTATAATTACATGCGCTTTTAATGTTTCAGGGGCCGAACTCACAAAACTGTTCGTTCGTAAAAGCTGTTCTTAAGGCCGCCTTCGCTAAATATACAGGGTGTCCCAACTATCATGCGCCGGTATTTTAAAATATGTAAATGCCACGTAGCTGGACAGAACTCAGGTAATGTTGTTTGCAGTCGCTTGGAAATACTGAGATTATTTTTTGCCAGCATTCGAAGGGACGCTGGCATCAAGAAGCACTACCAACGCCACCTAGGTGGCGTTCACCGTACTCAGCACAGCGGAGCGTGGCCTCCGCAATTAGCTCTGAAAATGTTTCTGAAGTTGATCGCGGAGGCTGCAATTACGACGCGCTGTACGCGCTGATTTGACTCGGTGACGATTCAGTTACGTGCTTTGTCTTGCGCGTTGTATTAGTGTGTCAGTTACGTGCTTCGTCTTTCGCGTTGTGCTAGCGTGTGCAGCGTAGTGCAGCTTCCATATGCACGACGGTTGCTCATGGTCATCGACGTTGGTAGTCGTGATGGAGGAGACGTGCCACCAGGCGTCAGCGTGGGTGCATCAACGCCTAAGGGCGCTTTAGCCACAAAACACCAATAGACATTATATATCAATGTGCAATAAACATTACACTACTTATGTGAAGACACGTTTCACTTTCGTGTTCTATACCGATTCCTATATAAGAGGGATCAACCACATTTTTTTTATTTGTATTCCGCCTAATTAGATAATTAGTCTTAATTAACTAATCAACTTCTCAAATATTATAATTATATGAAAAGTGCCAAATGTAAGATTGTAGAGCAACATGAAATACTCCCGATACAGCTTTCTGTTTCTGAATACGTGCTACCTAAAAGTGTTTTTTTTTTTTTCCGAGCGCGAAAGAATCCCGCGAATACACGCAAAGTGCCTCGAGCGGCCAGTCGCGAGGCAATTTTGCGTGTATTCGCGGGCTTATTTCACGCTCGGAAAACACTTTATACATGTCACTTGTGTGACACACACACACACACACACACACACACACACACACACACACACACACACACATTATATATATATATATATATATATATATATATATATATGGATTCTCCTTCAAGTGCTGTTGAAATTAGGCTATTGTTTTTGTGCTGTATTTTGCTTCATTAGTGTGATACTCCCATAACTTTTATTTATGTTACTCGGTTTCAGTAACCATCTGCTCTTTTTTCACGTTATGTCAATGTTCCACATAGAAGACTGTGTGGCATGATAAATAAATAAATTAATTGATTAATTAATTAATTATTCATTATATAATTAACGTAAACAAATTATACACGCACGGCGCTAATTCACATCGATCTTATTGCAAAAACTCGCTAATGTACTTGCTTCAACGCACCAGGGCCCATGTTCAGAAAACTCTTTGCTCGTAAGTGCTCTTCGCCATCGGCCAGCCTCCTTCCGCAGTAATATGCATAGCGTCAGGATTGACTGAAATTTTCGCTTACGAACAATTCTCGCGAAAGGGATTTTTTGTGAACATGGGCTGAGGGGCCGAATTCACAAAGTTTTTCCTTTTTAAGTGCTGTTTGTCATTGGCCGGCCGTCTTCGATAATTGTATGTCCAACATGATAGATTGGCTGGAATCTTTTTCTTATCTAGAGTTCTAGCGTAAGACCTTCTTTATTTGTTACTTTTATTTTTCTTTGTGTGCGTATACGGGGCCCGGCTTCAATATTGGTACCCAGGGAGGTGATGATGACAACAAGTTTATTGTTCCGCCAGATAAGGAGGCCCCCTACTCCCCGTCCCCGGCACACAGGCCTAGGGGACTGTGTGCCGGGGACGGGGGCTGGGACCTCCGCGATTAGAAGCAAGCAAAGAGGTCTTGAAGGAGGTGGATGCGCTGTGACGTCATGATACGCCGTCTCGTTCCGTTCCTGTAATCTCTGAGGCGGCCACGTACGAGTGCCGCCAGAAGAAACGCGCGCGCCACACGTGATCCACGTGGTTCATACCTATCACCTTATCTCTATACGCAACGTCAGCAATCTTAGCGTCGTGTTATGAGCGTACCGATAATGTCGATGACGCCAGGTATGGCATTTATGTATACCAACCTTGGTATCAAATTAAGTTTCTCGTGTTTTCAAACTTCTGTACTAAGTGCACGCGAGCAGAGTACGTTAGTTTCTACAGATTTGAAAAAAAAAGTGTTAGTATTCCTTTAAACACGGAGCATCTAGAGTCTGTAACGCTATACCGAACATGCTCACTGCTTAATACACATTACAGTGCGAAAAAAAAAAGTGCGCGAAACCCGCCACCCGCGTTGACGCTATCGCTGGGCTGCTCGGTCGGACACAGTACAATCCTGGACGCGCTGCTGTGTGTAGTAACACATAACTAAGGAATACACAATGCCGCAACAAATGGGGGGGGAGATTTAGTGTGGAGCACTAAGAATGCTTAAACTCTGCCACACTTACACATTATTAAAATTATTTTTCATCGAGAAATTGAATTCAATAGTCACGTATGGAACTTGTAAAGCTTGCAGAAGGTGACTTAACGTCATCGAATGCCCAAGTGAGATATCGAAGACATCGTTAGCTCGCTAGACGTATGCACATGTATGTATGTATGTATGTATGTATGTATGTATGTATGTATGTATGTATGTATGTATGTATGTATGTATGTATGTATGTATGTATGTATGTATGTATGTATGTATGTATGTATGTATGCATGCATGTATGTATGTATGTATGCGTGTTTGTGCGCGTGCGTGTAAGTGTGTGTGTTTATTGCTGCACACCTGCAAAGGTTCTTTCTTACAGCTGTTTGTGTTCACTGGCATTGTAAGTGGCATGATGACACTCGTCCACCATGTGTCGGAAAATTTCTAGGAACAGGAGATCGTGACTGAGAAACAATTCAAGCACTTCCTTTCTCTTTACAGCAAATGCCTCTACGTCATCGCGGAGAGGGAAAAGCAGATAAAAGAAAGAGCCAGCAGGGACATGAAACGATGAAAGGTAAACAGAAAAGGCGAGTGACTAATGAAAAATTGCATGACCACGAGAAAGAGAGAACAGAAAACAGCAGCGATAACAGAACAGAGCGCAACGATAACTGGTAAGAATTCGAGCGCCCTCAAGCACATTGCTGATGCTGTATGGGTAAGAAAAGGAATCTGCATTGCAGATGATCTTCAGCGATCACGTTGGTTGTTGCCTTATCACTTTCTCGCGCACGTAATTGCGTGCGTAATTACGTACATCTCAACGCTATCGGGTACATGTTTCCAGACGCCCGTATCTCTGCGCGTATACGCGTTTACATGCGTAATTATCTTTAGTTTGTGCGTTATCTGTTGCGCTGGTCGATACTCGACACAATGGATCTAGATGTCGTAAATTAGGCATCGCTCTATGCACGCCAAGCACGGCCTGCTCTTGGACGCGCATTCACGCTCAACGTCCGGCTTCTACTGTCAACTTTGTTTCCGAGACCCGGCTCGTGGACGCGTAAAGAATGCAAACATTGAAATGTTTTTCGCCCCGAGCAGCGATCGGCGCAATTCGGTGCGGAAAATTCCCCCGCACCGAAGTTGGCTTATTCACTGCTCGCTTAAAATGCACCTTGACACGTACGCGTACACGTGTTCGCTTTTGTCACAATGCAATCGACGCCGTATCGTGATTATCGTTCGCCCGAGAAACCGAACAAGGTAATAGGGGCAACGTTCGCCTGTCACCTCTGGCGTGGTCTCATCAACCGTATCGCGGTCTAGAGTGTGGAACGACATTACGGCGTTTGCCAGACCACGTGAGCTCGCAGATAACGCGCGCGATACGCATAAGTCCTTAATGCGCGTCTACGAGCCAGCGCTAATGTAGTAGAAGTTCTTGCTGCGCATTATCGCGTGCAGGCGCGTTATGCCTAATTACGGAATTTATACCGTCGCGTGGCGGTACTGCATCTATCGTGTCACGTCGATCGATGGTGTGATTGGATCCGCTCGCCAAGGCGGTCTTCCGAAGGGAAAAGGAAGACTCGAGATAAATTCGTGTCAACTATTTTAATCAAAATGGAGACGAAGACGATCAGCGGCCTAAAGAACACTTGCGTTGTGAAGTCGCCGCTTCATGACGACATAAGGACTTGGTTTTCTGTTTTTTAAGAGTTGCCACTTTCCTTTCGTTCTTGTCTGGAGCTTGGTCGACACATAGTAATTACCTTCAGATGCCCGTTGTGACGGTTTAACACCTTCGCCGCCTGAGGCTTCGCTTCGGCTTATTCTACATGTACCCAAATGTATAAATATATCATGGGCACATACGCGCTGTTCGCCAATTACTTCGCCTTGTAATGTAACTTATAATATTCGCGCTCTCTTGCTTTCAGATCATACTATACGTCTGATCTGAAAGTAAGAGAGCGCGAATATTATAAATTTCGAATAATGACCGAACACTTCCGCCTCTATTCAAAGTATTCGGCTGTGAATATCGTGTACCATAAACTCGTATATGTGGCTATGGTTCGAATGACCGTACTTTAGGGTCATACATATATGCGCGACTGTCCACTATAAGTTCTATTCCCCCTTTCCCTTACCCCTATTGTAGGGTAGCAAACCGGACGCTCGTCTAGTTGACCTCCCTGCCTTTCCTCTTCTTGCTCTCTCTCCACTAAGTTCCCGCTGTTGAGCAACGATGAGCATCTTTCTTTCCTAAATAAGTGATGTATAGTGTAGTTGTGATCGATCGGTTCCGTCTGTGATCGATGCGAAAGATGGGTTTCAATTTTACTTCTCATCACAGGAAAGGCTCTGATGGTGATTAAATGTGGATGTCGTGCGTATCGTTACCTCGCGCATTGTGCATGTTTGCAGTTTGTGTACCCTATCTTCAATGCGTAATCGCATCAATTTACTGCCGAATAATTTTCCGCATGTGAAGCAACATTTTAACAATTAAATTATGGTGTTTTACGTGCCAAAACCACGATCTGATTATGAGGCACGCCGTAGTGGGGGACTCCGGAAAATTTGGACCACCTGGGGTTCTTTAACGTGCGCCTAAATGTAAGTACACGGGTGTTTTCGCATTTCGCCCCCATCGAAATGTGGCCGCCGTGGCCGGCATTCGATCCCGCGACCTCGTGCTTAGTAGCCCAACACCATAGCCACTAAGCAACCACGGCGGATTGCAGCAACATTTTAGAAATGTTTAAAAAGGCTGCGAATGTCTTGTTACATGTCACTTTTATGTGTTAATTACTGACTTCGTTATCATCAGACAAACTGTAGGTGCATTCGATAAAATTCACTCCTTTGATAAAATTAAGGCAATGGTATTGAAATGCGGTTTTGGCTCGCACCGTGAGCGGCAAATCCGCGAATATTTTCTCATCTATAAGTTTAGCACTGTAAGGTCGGGCATAAACGAACACACAGGCGCACTCACTAGTCTGCCCTCGACTACATTTAACGTGGTTTTATTGCATCTCATGCAGTGCTTTTCTGATTTTTCACACAGCGCATTGTACCTATTTTTGTATTGTTCCCTTGTCCTATAGCTTTGTTCACATGTCTTTTTAGCCATGTGCGCATTATGTTGTTCCAATGCGTAACTCATACCGTGCGTATAACTCATATCGCAATTATGCTCCACACACATTGAGGCTCTGATGGTGATTAAATGTGGACGTCGTGCCTACCGTTACCTCGCGCAGTGTGCATGTTTGCAGTTTGTGTAACTTATCTTCAATGCTTAATCGCATCAATTTACTGCCGAATAGTTTTCCGCGTGTGCAGCAACATTTTAGAAATGTTTAAAAAGTCGGCGAATGTCTTGTTACATGTCACTCTGGCAAAGGCTGACCCACCAGCCGAAACGTTTTAGCGTAGAAGAGAATGTGTTTCCACGTACGTGGCGTTTATTCTTTTATGCTATATATATTTATGCTTAATTAGATAATTAGTCAAGACTAATTAACCAACTTCTGAAGCAACGAAGCTAGGAAAGAAATTCCAATTAGGAAGTTGCAGAGTGGTTTGCACAACGTCCAAATAAACAGTATGTGTGTGTCTATCTATTAAGTATTAGTGTTTTTCAGCTTACTGATGGTGCCCGCTAAATACAAAAAAAAACACCACGTGACATGCCCGTTTGCGCGTCGTGATTGCACTGCTCCCAAACGTTCCGCACAAACAGCCGTAGGCGCTCTGCCGCCTAAAAGGGGGCATGGCAACAAAGCAGGCGTTGGCTCGGCCATTTACGCCAGCGATGTGCTCCTCTCGCGACAGTTCGTTATAGCGATAAGCAGACGCAGCGGTTATCGCTTGTGCTACCGGAAGCAACATGTCCGTCATTTCGCGATAGCTGTAAGCAAATTGAACCATCCCCCCCAAAAAAAACTCAGCTTTCAGAAGGCTCAAAATGGTAGAATACGAGTATCATAAATGGCCAGACGCAGTCTTTCACTGAATTTACGTTTATTTTTCATGCGCTTTCACAGCAAGTGCTCGAAGAGGTCACCTTCTGCAGCGATACAACACTGGGAGAAGGCTTTCCTTCCCTCCTCCCTCTCCCTGTCATCTTTGTGTTCCCTTTTCCCATTCCCCCGGTGTAGGGTAGCCAACCGGACGCTAATCTGGTTAACCTCCCTGCCTTCTGCCTTTCTCTTGCTTCCTCCCCCTCTGAGAAGGCTTGCCATCGCTGCCTTGAGCGCCGTCGGTGAAATGCTGCGGCAGACTTCAGTTATCTTCTCCTTCTGGAGGCCTCATTCCCGTCGTGTATACGTGATCCTTAATATAGCCCCACAAGAAAAAGTCAAGAGGGTTGAGGTCGGGTAACCTTGCCGACCACGGGACAGGCCCGTTTCTCCCTATCCATTCGGGAAGGTAACATCAAGCCATGCTCTTGCTTGACTGCAGCTCTGGGCTGGGCCCCGTCGTGCTGATACCACATTGCGTCAAGCCGGGCTATAGTGGCATGTAGCAGCAGAAGTCTTCAACCGGTCCTTTGAGGATCTCACTTACATACCTCTTGCCGCTCAGAGTGTTGTTAAAAAAACACTGGGCCAATGATTTTGCTGTCATATATTACGTCAATTACTCACAGGGGACCCTGATCACGAGAAAGAAATTTATAGAAGAATAAAATTGGGCTGGAGTGCATACGGCAGGCAATACCAGATCCTGACTGGGAGATTACCACTGTCGTTGAAAAGAAAAGTGTACAATCATTGCATTTATACCGGTGCTAACATATGGGGAAGAAACTTGGAGGTTAACAAAGAAGCTCGAGAACAAGTTAAGGACCGCACAGAGAGCGATGGAACGAAAAATGTTAGGTCAAACGTTAAGAGATAGGAAGAGAGTGGTGTGGATCAGAGAACAAACGGGGATAGCCGATATTCTGGTTGAAATTAAGCGGAAAAAGCGGAGCTGGGCAAGCCATGTAATGCGTAGGATGGATAACCGGTGGACCATTAGGGTTACATGAATGGATACCAAGAGAAGGGAAGCGCAGTCGAGGACGGCAGAAAACTAGGTGGAGTGATGAAGTTAGGAAATTCGCAGGCGCAAGTTGTAATCAGCTAGCGCAAGACAGGGGTAATTGGAGATCGCCGGGAAAGGCCTTCTTCATGCAGTATACATAAATATAGGCTGATGATGATGATGATGATGATGATGATGATGATGATGATGATGATGATGATGATGATGATGATGATGATATTCCGCACCAAACGTTAAAAGACCACTCATATTGGTGGCGGGATCATCCTAGCCATTGGGGATTTTGTTCACTCCAATAGTGTGCGTTGCGGATATTTACCTGGCAATTTCGGGAACAGTTCGCATCGTCAGTCCAGAGTACCTTGGTGACAAAGTCAGAATCCTGAGCCTCCTGAATCAAAATCCAATTCGCAAAGTCGAGTCTCTTTTGGAGGTCCCTTGACTCCAGGCATTGATGCAACTGCAGATGATAGGGGTGCAGTCCAGCTGCTTTCAAAGTCCTTCACGCAGTTCAGTTGGACCGAGCTGTGCGCTGCCGCTATGCGTGTGGATTAGCCGCCACGAAAGACAAAACGTTGGAGCGCATCTCATCATTTATGACTGAAGTTCTCTGCCTCTTTCTTGTGAAGCTGCCGGTCTGCTTCAGCGACACGTAGTTGTTGAGTATTGTCATCGGGCTCGGTCGCGTAGCCGGGCGCCAGCTTCGAAATATTCTTGCAGCCTGGCGTCTGTGTCCGCCTGCAGCTCCTAGGGCAAGGATCATGTCTGCTTTTTTCCTCGTTGGAAAAAGGCATCACGAAATTGCTCGCGCTTTAACAGCCGACGCACGATAGTACGTTTATCGCTGTCTGGAACCACCACCACGTCCGTTAGTCGCGTTACGCAGCGCAAGCGATAACGGTTGCTAGCTTAAATCGAACAGTCGACGCTTGCGTCGCTGCCCTGTCGCTTTTTAAGCGGCAGCGCACCTATGATTGTTTGTACGTGGAACGCTTTGGAGCAGTACAATCATGACGCGCAAGCGGGCGTGTCACGTGGTGTGTTTTTTTTTTTTTTTTTTTTTTTTTTTTTTTTTTGGGGGGGGGGGGGGGGGTATTTCGCGGGCATCCGCAGTAAGCTGAAAAACACTAATACTTAATAGATATAAAGACAAACTCTTTATGCGGACGTTTTGCAAACCGCTCTGCAACTTTCTAATTGGAATTTTTTTCTTAGCTTCGTTGCTTCAGAAGTTAGGTACATAATTTTGACTAATTATCTAATTAAGCAAAATACAAAAAAATAGCGTGACCCACTACATACAAAAGTGAGCAACATGCATTTGGTTGCGTCGTCTTAGAGTGCATCGGCATATTTTTTAACTCTTGCTAAAGTTAGCTGAAACAGCCTGTATATATATATATATATATATATATATATATATATATATATATATATATATATATATAGTGTGTGTGTGTGTGTGTGTGTGTGTGTGTGTGTGTGTGTGTGTGTGTGTGTGTGTGTGTGTGTGTGTGTGTGTGTGTGTGTGTGTGTGTGTGTGTGTGTGTGTGTGTGTGTGATTAGGAGTAGGATAGGAATACGCAATGTTTCATTCGATATTAAATGCCCGACGTGTTCTTCCGAATATTCGTATTCCATTAGATTCCGAAATCCTGCCATTATGACTTTCCAACCTCGAACGCACACTCTAGGTATACTTCTCTACAGCGCAGGGGCCGACTGTCTCGTATCTAAGGACGCCCGTATTACACGAATCACGGTCAAGCGATAAATTCTTAAATTTTCTCGGTCGAATTCTGCCACGTCGCGTTCTCGTTCTTCAAGATTGATTGATTAATTGATCAATCGATTGATTGGCTGATTGATTGGTTGATTGATTGGCTGATTGATTGGTCAGTCGATTGATTGGCTGATTGATTGCCGTCGGCTATGAGAGACGCCGTAGCGGGGGGCTCCGGATTAATTTTGGTCACCTGGAGTTCTTTAACGTGCCGTTGGTGTTGTGTTAGGTGTTGTGTTAGGCGTTGTGTTAGGCGTTGTGTTAACGCGACAATATTTGCATTGCATCCGACGCGCGGACTAGCCAGACTGTGATGCGTGCAAAGTACGTGAGATACGAATGCTTTTTGCTTCTCCCCAGTATGGCTTTCAACGTCATGCATTGATATTTTCGTTAGCGCCATTTGCCAACAGCCCGTTCAGATTAAAAAAAGAATGTAATTGGGCCATCGACCGGACATATCAATGAAACGAGCCTTATCAAGGCTCTCATAGAATATTTAGTTAACACAGACCTTGATTCAAGGCTGTGAACAGGTCCTTGGAACACGAACGTGTGTAAAATCGCATCCTACTGCCTGTCTTCATCCTTACTCCTCATTTTCCTATTCTTTCTTCAGTTTCCCCCTGTGCACAGTAGCACACTTAAGAACTATGTGCGTTTTCTTAGTATATTCTCCTCTATCTCTCTATATCCCTCAATAAAGCTTCCCTTCACACTGGTACCAGTATTGGTGTTGGATCTAAATAATTCTTTTGTAATTACGTGCGGCCTGAAGAACAATCAACAGGCGTAATCTTCCAATGCAGCTTAGCAGCAGCGTCGAGGTACAAAATAAATACGTGCTGTTTTTTGCGAATAAACTTGAACCGGTTCGAACCGGTTCGGACCGGTTTGAACCATTAGTCTTTTGATCCGGAGTTGAACCGGAACTGAACCGTTTTCAGTGAACCGAAACAAAAACCGGAACGGAATGAAAAAAAGTTTCGTTTCGACACTCGATCTGGAAGTGAGTGCGAGTGACTCATCTGAATATGGAAGCCGAATGGCTGGCCAGGGTTGGTGATGCGTGTGTTACTTTGCCTTGTCGAATAAAAAGACTACATTTCCTGCGCGTGAGCTCAGATTAAAAGTGCCAGCAGTTCCATCTGTTGTTTTTGTTACGAGTGTTTCCGCTATTGCACGTGTTTAGTGACGCACGAGGCAGCAGGTATAAGTGAGGCGTGGTACCGAGAAATAAAAATTGTTTTTGGAAGCTAGCGCCGTGCCTGTGTGTTCACGTGCTCTGCTCGTGTCGTCGTCTTGCTTGTACTAGACTATACAGTACTCATATATTGTATACGCAGTACACCACATATGCGCACTGTAATACTATATAGCACTTCAAGATCGCACAGCAAGAAGCACGCATTTCGACACCAATGCCAAATTATTTAGGGAATCCTAATTTGTCCGTAATATCGAGAAATTCGTAATATCGACTTTTTTTTTAATCGAGGTTCCACAGTACTAGGATACCGACATCGCTTTATAATAGTGGTGAAAACAGCTGTTCTTTCTTCAAAAAACTGTTCGAATACTATTTGATTCGATTCACTTAGGGCCCTACTCGATTCGATCTCAAAAATGACTATTCACAAACACCTCCTGTTTAAATATCGCTGCTTCCCCGCTGAAGAACGCAGTAACGCGTGGCAGTGAGCGAGCAGTACCCCTAGGGACATCTGTGGGCGGCGTGCGAACGTCAAAAGTGGAGCACGCCGCTGTAGCGGGGAGATGGCGCGGTCTTATCGGGAACACTGCATTAGGAGAGTTTTCCGTCGCCGCGGCGACTTAGAGGTACGTGTTTTAGCACGTGTTGTACACACGGTCCAACGCGTGCTAAACACACGTGCTAAAGCTGGGATGCGAGTACGTGAATTTTGACATCACGTCGAGGCATCACATCGCCCAACGTGCGCGCAGCGGAACGGCGTGTTTCGCACAGCTGTGTCGAGTACTATCGGTGTTCGTAAGACGGGCGAAAAAAAACTTTTTTGGAGTGTTGATTCCTTCACTGGGCAAAGGACAGTGGTATCTGACTTACCGCTGAATATTTGTTGGGGATCTAGGTGATAGTTAAGAACGATGATGTCAGATATAACAAGCAATATTGTATCTCGCGTTACACGCAGATGTGAGTGACTTGCTCTTGCATGCGTATCAGCGCTCGTTTATTACTTCGCTTGTTTGCTCTATTAATGTGTGCCAATTTCGCCCCCCCCCCCCCTTTTTTTTTTCTTGAAGTGGGAACGTGGCAACTCTGTTCCTGACGCCTGGGGTCGCAGTTACTTGCAGTTTACTCCTGAAATAGTTTATGACCGTCTTTATAGTCCTCCTTCCACGTGCACTCAATGCTCACTATCTCCCATTTTCCCTCTTATTACTCCCTCTTTCCCTTACCCCCAGTGTAGGGTAGCAAACCGGACGCTCGTCCGGTTGACCTCTCTGACTTTCCTCTTCTTGCGTTCTGTCTCTCTTTTCGTTTGTTGTGAACTTTATAACTTTGACGAAAAATGGCCGGAACGTCGATACTCGCGCCGCTGTTACCATTATTTTTATCTACAGTTCTTCATTGGTAGAGCGTCGGTTGGATACCTTGGTGGGGCGCGCGGAGAATGTTATTTTGTAAAATTTTGATTTGTTGAAATAAAGGCCCGCATCCACCACACTGTACTGGTAAGTATTTCAACACCGGACAAAGTACAACCGAATCAACCGCGAAAGTAAGCCTAGAACTCTTCTAGACAAACGGCTGTTCATTCTGCAGAATACAAGAGCGCGTATATTGCCTCGAAGCAGGAAGGCGTGCACGTGTTTACCAGACTATATATATATATATATATATATATATATATATATATATATATATATATATTATAAGGGTGTTTATTAGGCGGCACTTAAAGCAGTGCAGGAGCGACAGTCCAAAAAGCGCAGCACGGACTCTCAGCACGAGCGGCGCTATAGAGAGCCGAAGAAGACGACCCACTAAAAGGCGCTGGAGCGGACGACCCAATTCAGAGTTCCAACGCTTCGCTACAATTACCCCGGGTGTGAAAAGGGAGCCGCCCGGCGACTTAACAGGTTGTCACCATGAGTGGGTCATGGTATATCTTGAGGCGCTCCACATTGACGATGTCGCGCCCTCGACGGCGCATGTCCGAAGATGGTTCAACGGGTTCGATAAGGTAACTGACTGGAGACGTGCGCTCGACGACACGGTAGGGGCCTTCGCATTTGGGCAGTAGTTTCGAAGAGAGTCCAGTTGCGGTGGTAGGGACTGAGAGCCAGACGAGCGTCCCAGGGGAAAACGTGGGCGCAGAAGTGGTGCTGTCACCGCGGATGCTCTTCTGCCGCTCTTGTTCATTTGCAGTAAAGGTCCGGGCAAGGTCGCGACACTCTTCAGCATGTCTGGCTGTGGCAGATATAGGCGTATACTCAGACGTGTCTGGCCTGTAGGGAAGGATCGTGTCGATCGTGTGCGACGGGTGGCGGCCGTACAATAAGAAGAACGGTGAGAAGCCAGTAGTACTCTGAGGGGCGGTATTGTAGGCGTAGGTGACGAAGGGCAGAATGGCATCCCAATTTGTGTGGTCGGCGGCGATGTACATTGAGAGCATGTCGCCGAGCGTGCGGTTAAATCGCTCTGTGAGACCATTTGTCTGTGGGTGGTAAGCAGTAGTTTTGCGGTGAACGACGTGACACTCTTTGAGAATGGCTTCGACGACTTCCGACAAGAAGACACGGTCTCGATCGCTGAGTAGCTCCTGGGGTGGACCGTGACGTAGTATGAATCAATGGAGCAGGAAGGAGGCCACATCTCGTGCTGTAGCCGCTGGAAGGGCGGCTGTTTCGGCGTATCGCGTACCCTCACAACCTCGGAGGGTACAGCACTCTTCACCAATTTATAAGGGTGTTTATTAGGCGGCAATTAAAGCAGCGCAAGAGCGACAGTCCAAAAAGCGCAGCACGGACTCTCAGCACGAGCGGTGCTCGAGAGCCGAAGAAGACGACCCACTAGAAGGCGCTGGAGCGGACGACCCACTTCAGAGTTCCAACGCGTCGCTACAATATATATATATATATATATATATATATATGGAAATGTGCACGCGGGGGACGAGGATGCATCTCGCATCATTAAACTCGAAACGCCACACACACACGCACTAAACACAAAACAAACACTGGCGCACACAGACTTACACGCATACACACGCAGATACATAACATGCATACACACGTGCAGACACGCCGGAGTGCGCCGCACACATGCAAAGCGGAAGAAACAAACACGCGGCGTACGTGAACAGAAAGCGTAAGTTTTGCATTGACCTCCGCCATGAGGGTCACAGCGATCCCCTCGTTCTCCAGATATGGCTGGTCGGTTTAACTATATAACGTCGTCTCGCGCGCATTCCTCACGCGGGATATTCTTGTTACACAAGGAGGAAATTCGCGCGGGACGGCGTTGCTGAGAGGCGACCGGCTGTACCGTCTTCAAGGTGAACGGGCCGTCGACCAGCCATAGATTGCGGCGACGGACGGAATAAGTACACAGCGCAAAGTTACCAGAGGGAGCCTCGCTATAATGCATCGAATAAGGACAAGTACTGCATATACCCCCTCCCCCCCCCCCCCCCCCTCTCCACTGCATGGGCATTCCAGACGGGACATACCGATTCCTCCGCTGTGTACTTCAAGGAAAATAAGCGGCCCAAAACAGACGCGGACGTACGCACTAAACACAAACCTTGTTGAAGTATGACAAACCAATTCGCTCAAAACCAACATTATCCCCTGTGTATGCTCCGTGCAAAGAGACAGGAGACATTGGACACTTTTTGTGGTCGTGCCCAAGCTAACGCTCTATACTTAACAACTTACTTAAAAAAGAGAGGCCTCCCACATGCGTGTCTTCAGCACCTTGTGTTTCCGGAAGGATCTGCTGTAGTCCGCAAGGAAGGCTCACGCCTTCTCCTCACATTTCTACGAGACACTGAACTGTTCGACAGATCGTAATAGTAACAATAAAAGAGTGACATAAAAGAGACGATCAGGCGGAGCAATTGCCGGCCTCGATCGCCAGCCTAAACCCGCCTATAGCAACAATAGGTCATTACACGGCGCAGCAACGTCTCCTATACGTATAAAGACCGGAGCTCATTTACCCCGTATAAAGTAAAACACCGCCTACAATAAACGCCCGCGTTCACTCTTAAAGGAATACTAAATAGCAACACTGAATCATTTTATAAGGTAATCTTTGAAAGATATATTTTAATTTAGTGTGCGGGATAGCTTGTGGAAATTGTGAAAAACAATTTTCACGTCCCATATTTACAAAAAGCTTTTACGCTAGAATTGTTCGTAAGAGAAATTTCCAGTCGATCTTGATGTTGTACATATTATTAGCCAAGGCGGCTAGCCAATGGAAAATAGCACTTACGAACAGAAAGCTTTGTAAATTTCGCCGAATTTTTTTTTCTCTTCTTTCTTTAGCGTCGCGCCAGACCTCGCGACACCGGTACGTCAGCCCGACGTTATGGATTTCTAAGTATTTACTCCTATTTGGGTCGTTTTAGCGCAGAAAAAAAATGTTCTCGAAACTTGATGGGGCTGAGCTTCCGGGCCGTATTCGCAATAAAAGCTTTTAAGTTAGAGTCGTTCGTAAGAAGAAAATTCCAGCCGAAACCTGATGCTGGACGTATTATTCACGAAGACGCTCTACCATTTGAGCTATACGGTGACGGCTGCCCACCCATCCACTTTCCTTGGTTAATTGTTGATGTGTAAAAGATCTGGCCGGGCATGGGAGTGTTCGCCAGCGCCACTCTTGGCGATAGATGCGAAGTAGAAGTCACAAATGTTGGAGGCTTGCACGCGTAGTGCGTAAGATGTGCTTTCGACTGCCACCTGCGACAAGTTGTCCTTTCGTCCACTTTCGTTTCGCTTTTCCTCACTATTTCCGCGTTCTAATTAAGACCGCACTTAATTTTCCCTATGCTTTCCTTGGCTTCATTGACTGTTGGCCTCTTGTATGATTGTAACTCACTTGAGCGGCGTTACAGGATAACATTACACAACAACCTGGTGCTCAATCTCGGTAGCCTATGGTCATTAAAGCTTGTCTTGAAGGCAGGCACACAGCCAGACGTTGAAGCGAAGTCTCGCAACTCGTGTATCGCTTTCGTAACTTTGCCTGGCCATGCGATTAACCGTACACTACTTCAGCGAAAAGCGCGCCCTCTGGACATGTCTTTACTAGCCGTGATTGGGGCAGGTGAGGCGAACTATAGGGATTGCTTTTCCTGACTGGTTAAGTAGAGATTAATAACAGGTTGAGGCGGCCTCCATTTACGCGGAAGAGAATGCTTGTGTATCGGCTCTCTTCGGCGTAACGTGTGGCAAGTTGTGTCGGAAATTTGCGCGTAGATGTTCGGTGTATTGGATCCCGTGACCTCTGATTTATTTATTATTAGCTGAAGGTCACTTGTCCTTTTTTTTTTGAGTCCGTGGCGTTAGTGATACCGCCACGTTTTCGTTTTGTTTGTTTGTTTGTTTCATTGGTCATTACTTACACGAGTGTACTGCGATGCGCCTTTCCTTAAGGTGTCTCTCGTCTAGTACTTCCGCGTTGCGCAGCTTACATTTCGTTGTTCTTGAAGAAACCATTAATTGCACAATTTTTGTATACGTAATTCACTGGCAGAAAAAGAAAAAAAAAACGAATGGGAGCAAGAACTTTGAGTTTTCCAGAGATCATCAGGAGAGTCGGATTTGACTTCCGCTTTTCGTTAATTGATTTTTGGTCCCCGAATATACAGTCGTAACAAGTACTCGCCTTGTAGCTGTTTCCCATTGATAAAAAAAAAGAGCCTGCTTAATTTCTCAACGAAATACTGCACTAAGTCAACGGTTAAGGCGAAGTTAATGGCTATGGCGAAGGTTCTATAGACATTCCGCATGGTATGGCGTAAAGCGGTTTATAACCTCAACCACATTGCAACCCTGTTGATTGATGAAAGGCTTTCTCCACCTTGCGGGATTCCTCAGAATTTATTTGCCAAACCCTGTTGATTCTGACTTTTTTGAAGGCCGTCGCAGCGGACTTATTTATTAAAGGGGCCTGTTATGGTCTTGTGTTCATGTCCAGGCATTTCGTGCATTGCCCCTTCGGCTATCCGTCGAACTTCATCACAATGCACCAGCGTAACTCACTAGGCAGCATTAAAAAAAATCGATTTTTCGAAAGGCCGCCGGAATATTATTACGTAATATTATCATCGTAATTATCATCATAATTATTATCATCGTAATCATCGTAATCATATTACCACACGTAACAATATCATCAACTTTCAGTTAGCAATGTCGAGAGTGTTGCACCCTCCCTAATAACATGCATACTTACGGCACTTAGTCGTGACTTCCCTGCTGGCGTCATGGCAGTGTTTCATAACAGAAAACACACACGCAACGGACACGGACGTAAAATAATACTTTATTTTTCGTAACAGCGACAACTGTCAGATCATCCTCGTTTCCGTAAGCAGAAAAATACAGAAACAGAACAACAGATACATGCCCAAGAGCTCATCACAAAGCTTCAATACGCCTTGAAGGTCTGATTTCCTGGCCGTAGAGATTAAAGGCGACGTGTGGAAAAGAAACAACACAGGTTCCACGAAACGGCAGTTTGAAAACGCCATTTCATGCTTTATTTGCCGCCAAGTGGTATAGACTTGTAATACTGTCATGAGCACGCGTGTTGACAGCCTTCGTGTCTTTGTTACCGTAACAGCATGTCTCTCCTTTCCACCACGCGAACAAGCTATAGAAATGGCACTCAGCACCCGTTTATTAGGGAACCAATAGTAGAGGTTGCCAGTGACACCTATGAAGTTCTCGAAGAATGTCCTAAGCATGTTCTTCTGTGTCTTAACAAATACAAAAAAAAAGAAGACCTCGCGAGAGCATGGAACGATGGCTACATACTGCCCCCAGCGCACTTGTGTCCAACCCGGGAGCGTGCACTCGCGCATCTAGTGAAATGCGCTGGGTCGAGACAATCTTCTTTCCTCCTCAGCAAGCGGTCCATTACTAACAAGCCACCACTGGTGGCACGGCCCTAATTTAAATTAAATTACGCTGTTTTACGTGCTAAAACCACCTTCTGATTATGAGGCACGCCGTAGTGGGGGACTCCGGATTAATTTGGAGCACCTGGGGTTCCTTAACGTGCACCTAAATCTAGGTACACGGGTGTTTTCTGCATTTCGCCCCCATCGAAATGCGGTCGCCGTGGCCGGGATTTGATCCCGCGACTTCGTTCTTAGCAACCCAACAACGTAACCACTAAGCAACCACGGCGGGTGGCACAGCCCTCTGTGCTTCCTTTTAAGGCAGGCTGTCTAAGAACGCGAAGTTACAAAAAGACGTTCGCCCAAGAAGATTGCCTGTGATTGAGCATGCAAAAATACTGCCGAGACAATTGCACATGTCTTGTTATAATGTCAGGGTATGCATCCAGAAGTAGATAAGTATGTCACCGAGAGAGTGGGAGAGAGAGATAGATAAATGAGATGTAAAATTCAGGGAGGTAAATTTGTGAAGAAGCTTCTGGTCTGCTACCCTGCACTGGTGGAAGGGTAAGGGGGAAAGAAAGAAGGAACACACAGCGGAGAAAAAAAGAACGCGAAAGAAAGAAAATAAAGAGGGGGTGGAGAACGCCCAGCAGTATAGTCTCTTTAATGGGCTACTCTAACGTAAGAACTTCAATAGCGCCTTTACCGACTTCTAATGTGAAGAAAATATGCTGGCACCCCAGCATTGCTTGATGCGAAAACAGCTATAGTATAGTCGAGACGGGCCAACACGGTCGCGAGTGTCTCTCCGTGTCTTCTATGGCGAGGCGAACGGCAAAGAGCATGCTCGATAGTTTAATTCGCAGCCGCAGTCGTCACACGTAGCATTGTTTTCCCTTCCTGTGCGGAAAGCGAATCATTTTGTGGAAGCGACACCAAGCCACAGTCGACAAAATACTATTGTATCGTATCTGTCTTCGACACCATCCTCCACTTGGACTAAAAATGCCATCAGTCTCTACGAAGCCCTAGGGATTAAAGACGGCAGTAATGGGGTGAAAATTGACTCGCTCAACATTAGCGAGAGACGTTTGAAAGATTAGTGGACATAAGTGGAGAAGAATCGGAGTGACGTCGAATCAAAACTGGTTCATGGCCTTGCGCTTATTATAGACAGGTGCTTATTATAGGCAGAAAGGAGTTGAAATTTAACATATCTATGACATTAAAGTTGAATAAAAACTTAGTGTTCTGGAAGGTAGTGGTACATGCCACCGCCACGTTTCAAGGGAGAATTGATGATGATTATTATCTCATCATCATCATCATCATTAGGGCAGCAGCTGCAGTGAGTGATGAGCCATACGCTACGCTAGGCGATATGACATGTCCCGGGCTTGCACCTTGGTGATTGCTCAGGCTCGCCTCCCGTTGAGCGGTACGCTGATAATGGGAACAGTAACATTCATTTGCGTAGCGAGAAGCATAAGCATGCTTCTGATGACACATGCACAAATACAGTTTACCTCGAATCAATAGCCTACAGCAAACAGTGCAAGTTCCCTTCTGGACACACTGCTACCGCGCTGTACACAGCTGCGCTGGGGGCTGTACATAGGATGTTCTATGACACACAGAATTCCTTCCTATACCTCATGCCTTCGCGCACAAATGCTGTCGGTACGCTTTGTCAACAGTGTTCACGACAACATGTGTATGTTCGCGTCTTACGACGCCAAACGTTGTCTATGCCTAAATGCGCCGCCGCAGTACCTCTAAGATAACGCGGAAAGTCTTGTAGCGATGTCTTGTTCACTCCTCATTCGAAGGCACGTCGTTCAGGCACAAAGATGCACTCATCTCACCGGTTGGCGCCAGCACGCACAACGCGAAAGAATCTTGGAAGCCACGAAAATCCAAAGAAAACCTTTGGCTATGGTCTTCACAGCTCCTTATGCAGAGGCGGATGGGTGGACAAATGGCGGCTACGGGGGCCTCGTTTTCACGCATCTTGATACACGTGGTCCCTTTACACCTAGTCTCAGTGGTTAAGGTCTGGGGCTGCAGCACCTGTGGCTCTCCCTTAACCCAGCCTTAGACGCGGGCACATATGAGAAATCACGCGGCACGGTCACAGTCTGCCACAGGGCCACGTTGTCTTCAAAGAGGTGAGCAGCGCTTTCAAAGCCGGCAAAGATGTCGCTCACGGGCAAAAGTATACAGTCCTGCGTTCTCACAGTGCACTGCTATTTAAACCCGTCGAGAGAGGTGGGTTGTGGAACCGCATGTCTTTTGCACAAAAAATCAAGGTCACAGGCTCGGTTTTAGTCCTGAGAGCGCGTTTGGCGCAGTCCTGTCTGCCTGCGGCGGTCGGGTAAGTTCCCGGCGCTTACGGGTAAGCAGACCCCGGAATGTAGAGCGGGTTCCTGACGTGATGAGACGGCCCGGCACCGTTCCTGTTCGACTGATGCACGATGGTGACGGCTCGGCCTCCGCGAACGTAGCAACACTCGGGTATCGCCGAGCCGCTGTCCTTGTGGTGGTGCTGGAAGGTGGTGAAGGCGGACGCCGACGAATCCGAGTAGCTGAGCGGCTTGTGGCCGTAGCCGCCCCGCTTGTGCAGAGCCCTGAGGTATGGAGCGAAGATGCCCACGAGAATCAGAAACCCCGTGGCGATGAGCGCGAAGCTGAGCGCCGCTATCTGATGCTCTCCGGGTCCCAACAGCAGGAACGCCGTGTGTCCCGCAGCCAAGATCGGCACCGCCAGGAGACTGGTGCACAGCAGGCTTCTGGCGTCGCGTCGCTGGTAGGAGCAGTTGCGCGTCCGGAAGGCCATCAGCACGGCGAGGGCCAGCACCACGCACGGATAGGCCTGGTGCAGCAAGAACCGGGTCTGGTTCAGCCGGCACGAGCGAGGCGGAGAGAGCATCCAGGCCTGTGCCTCGAGCGCCATCTGGACAGCTACGAGGAAGCATATGGTGAGCAGCTGGTTGAGACCGCTGGCGCGGCCCCCGAGTCCGGCGCTCTGCATGGCGTTCAGGTGCATTCCCTTGAGAAGCAGCGCGCCGAACGCGAACGCGTAGCTGGTGTGATGTGCCAACTGCTGGATGGCGCACAGGCGAGGCCTAGGCCGGAAGGTAAACAGAAGCGCCGACAAGAAGAGGCTGACGACCGAGAGGAGCAGCAGGAGTGACGTCAGTTGGTGGCCCTTGCGCACTACGCCCTCGCAGAGCTTCATCAGGAGGAAGACGGCGACGTAAGCACTGAGAAGGATCCCGATCCCGGACATGATGACGATGGCGAGCGTCCAGGGCTTCGCCATCCATATGGTGTAGGGCTTCGGCTTGGTCAGTCGGACGGCTCCGGGAGCCGTGGACGCCTTCTCGGCGAGCGCTCCGTAGTCCTCGTCCGAGGCCGTCTGCGAGAGCGTCGGCGAGCTGGTGGTGTCGTCGCCCAGCGGCTGAGGCTCGCCCTCGTTCTGGATCTCCAGGTTGCTGGCGCGCAGGTTAGACGAGCGCTGCCTGGTGGACGGCTTGACGCTCGTCTTGCCGGCTTCCATGGCGGATCCTCGTATAAAGGGGCCTCGGGTGGGTACTAGGACGTCGTCTACTTCGAGGCCAGTATCGTCCGTGTAGCCGGATATCTACAGCAAGACGGCGATAGATCAAAACCATTAGTCACAAAAATAAAGGCGGTAAGCAAACGCAAAGAAACTAACGTAAGCAGGTTCAAGTTGGCTACATTAAGATTGTTGATTGAGGCAGAAGTGAAAGGGATGGGATGGGTAGGCAAGCTTCTCATCATACTGACGGCGTCGATAAAGTGTTACTCAACACTAGTTCCCAAATGGGATTGGTTTAGCTACGTACAGCCAGGAAGAACTGAACTTGACCTCTAGCATCCAAATGACCGAATAAATAGCTCCAAGGCTGATCATACTTGGTGTAGATGCTCGCAAAGATCACCTACGTACAAGAAAAACAGAATGCAAATATTTTCCTTGATCATGCGCTCTTAGAATGTTCGCGACTTCATTGTATGCTATAATTTCCACATGTGGAGTGGCAAGTTGCAAAACAAAGATTTTGCTCTCGCTCAGTTTGCGCTGGAAGCCACCAGAGCGACTTTCTTCTCCGTTATCCTATTTTCTCGCAGCCATTTTCACGAGCGGTCACAGATCCAGACGCCGGATAAAGCAAGCGCCAGGACTGATACGAGCGGGACCTGAGCCATGGTAAGCCTGCTTGAATTGATTATAGCCAAGCAAAAGCAATCTGGCGCTTTCACTCGAAGTCTCGGTTAAAGCGGGGGCTTTCGCGGTACTCTTTGGCAGCCATTTCGCGACAAGGTTTTGAGCTGCTGTTCCAGCAGCAACAAAGGGAGAGGGCTAACTAGCGACGACAGCCCACCGGGTGAAGAAGCTACGGTTCCACACATGCAAGCTGAAGAGTGAAGAGATCGTTTTTGCAAACACTGCAGTTCTTACCTGCAGCACTTCGCCGCTGGTGGACACAGCCTTGACGGCGTACTTGAGCGTGGCGATGTGCCTCTCGTGCGAGAACTTGAGCGGCGTGTCGCTGAGCGAAGCGACACCGGCGCCGGCCATGCTGAAGTTGAGCGAGTCGAGCGCTTCGAGCACGGACGCACTGAGTCCCTGGCGGCCGCCGAAAAGGCAGTCAGTGCCGCGGCCGCACTGTACCCGCTGCACGGCGCGAAGGGCGGCGCCCATGGCCCACACGGCCCGGATGACGGCCACCGCGTCCGCGCTGTCGCTCATCTCGTCGTCCCAGCGCTGGACCACGTCGTTCCTGCAGGGAAAGAACGTCTTCTGTGATGTCTTGCGACCTTCTTAGCGCACTTTGTAGTTGTGCGAGCGCCTACGACACTGTAGTACTGTCCATGCACGTCTCTATACCCCGCCCTCTCTCTCCATTCTGTCTCTTCCCCTTCTCCCTTCCCTCAATATAGGGTAGCCTCTTGACTGGCTAACATCCCCGCCTTCCTTATATCCGCCCTTTTTCTCTCTCTCTCTTCTAGTTGCATTCTAACGCTACAGCTCTTCGAACTATGCACATGCGTCTTTAGCGCCGACCGCCACTACCTTCTACTCGTATATACGAACTGGGTTAAGCTTAACTTATTGTTTTTGCAACCGCAGTGGGAAAGTGCCTCAAGACAAAGAACACGCAAAATGAATTTAGGATATGCAGACAAATCGCAACAGCTAGTCTTTCTATGCTGTGCACTCCTGCTTCGTCTAGTCGGTGTCAGTTTTTCTTTGGTGTGCGTGCGTGCGTGCGTCCGTACGTATGTGCCAGTGTAGCAACCATATGAAGCGAAAAGACAAGGAAGCCAAGGAAAGTGTAGGGGGAATTTCCTGCTTTCTTTAATTGAAATGTAGAATTAATTATGAATGAGGGCTAAATTTGCGATAAGCTTCATGTTTTAAACAAAATAAAAGAGAAATGAAAGTGCACGGAAATACTGTCGCCGGTGGGAACCGATTTGGCGCATTGGCCAGTTTCTCTGCTATGACGTTCACAGTGACGTGCGTTGTGACGCCTGCGATTGAAAGGATGTTCCACATCCGCCACTGCGGTCGGTGAATGGCGCTGGCAAAAACTGCCAGGGCTAGGCTTATAACATATGTGCTCAAATACCAACAAATGCGGCCGGTGGATGGTGGTACAGCCGCCACCGTAACTCAAATAGTAGAGCACCGCACGCGTTATGCAGATGTTCTGTGTTCGGCTCTAAACAAAACTCCTCAGCAGTCTGTGTAAAATGTAGCCGTCGGACACATCAGTGAGCCCAAACTGTAAAGTTCAGGTTTCCAAGGCAACAAGAATGACATTCATGGCATCTTTTGATGGTCGCAGTGATCCTACGAATCCGAGTGGGCCGATTCCGGAGGCACTCTGGGAAGTAGGAGAGAGATAAATTGTGGAGAGGAAGAGGCGCTATTTTCTGCAGCCCTTTAGGGAGCACGGCTAAGCGCCAAAGAATGAGGTATATAAATATCTTGCTCTTTGTGACTTGCCCCACTGAGCTCGTTTACAAGATTCCGCTAAGCTGCGGTAAAGTTTACATTGGCCAAACGGGTCCTCATATTAACGAACGACTCAGGGAGCAATCATCGTCTTTGAAGGCTGCAGCGGGTGGTATGCACCTACCTGCGCACATTAAAGATTGCGATCGCACTCCGCTTTTTGACAATGCAACGATTGTCGGCAAGTCTAATGACAGACTGATGAGGGAAATCATTGAGGCTAGCCAGATAAACGCGAAATACCGTTAGTAGCGCTTATGGATAAAGGAATAGGTTATCTTATTAGGTGTTAGGCTTTTGGAACTTTCGCATGCGAATCTGTATGAACCTTGCATCTTCCTTCTGACTGCGTACGCGCGCCCCCTCCGCCTTCTTAAAAACTATGCCATAAACTTTAGTTGTAAGAGCGCCTGTCCTAGCTGTCCTCATCGTTTCCTCCCATCCTTATTCCGCACAACGACATAACATGATGCACCAACTGGCTCAGCAGTCAACGATTCTTGGATATCTTGCATTTTGCGCCAACCGAACAGCCTGCTGCTACTCGGAGCAGTGAGAGGGAAGGAAACGATAGCTGAGGGGGAACATCCGCTAGCGCGGCCAGCGCCGCCGCCGGCTGCATTTAGATGGGAAACATGACAGCGTACGTAGATAAGCGCAACGTAGATAAGCGCAATCATAGGAACGGGCGTGGTCACGTGACCGAAAACTGACCAGATTTCTCGGCTACTCCTACGTCGATACCGGGAGCGTTTCTCGGCGCTCTGATCCAGGAGTGCGATCGCGCAACCGCTGGTGTCGGGCGATCGGAAAGGATCATCCGAATGTAGCCAGAGCGCCCCTTTTCGACCATCCGAACCAGATGGGCCTTTCGGGAGCGTTCGAGAGTGCGCGAAAACAACCAGCCGAAGGTGCCATTAGTAAGAGTATGCGAGACACCTGTCTCACAGACTGTAACTATTACATGTCCCGCTGTGTGTATGCCAGTACTTGTGTGCGAGTCACCAAGGGCGATTATGGCCTTTCCTACGGTAACAGTTGTCAATGTTGTTGCGTAAATAGCTTTGAGAGTACGCGGTGGTTCACACTTAGGGACAATTCATTAGCATTCAAGCAATGCAGCAGCTTGCAAGAATTGACTGGCGGGCTCTTTGGTTCATGACCACAGAAAAGCAGCGCTAGAAGACGGGGCACGTTGACACTGTGCTCACTAACAACTGTGCAAAGGTCAATTGTGACACGCGCAGGCATTGAGTGTGCACGGTTAAGCGCAAGAACCGATTTGTAGAATATGTGCGCAGGACGTAGTGTATTCTTGGCCTTTGACGTGCGGAAAATGACGTGTCGGCCAGTCAGGCAGATGTGTTAACGATAGATGGAGAGAGCACAAGGATAACAGGGGAAAGCCTGCAATCTGTGGAAATCTCGGCTTGCATTGTCCCTAGTGCAAATGACCTACGTTTTCTGAGTGTGAAGCGTTACACAAGCACCCTGATTAGTTTATCAACACCCTGATAAGATAAATAATTGATGCTTTCGAGATTGATCGCTCCAAAGGTGACTGTGGCAGCATTCCTTCTCTGAAACGTGACCAGGAAAGAAATTGCTTCTCTTGCTAGGGCATTGTGATGAGAATGGCTCGTGTGCCACCCTTTTTCTTTCTTGGTTTTGGTAATGCTGTTTCGTCTCTGTAAAAAAAGGCGCATCATGGTAATAAGCGCTTACATTTGTTAGAGCAGTGTCGGTGTGCTCCTTCCTATCTTGTCCCATCTTCTAGCGCTGCTCTTCTGCGCAGCTGCTTCGTTTTGGAACGCCAAGCACAATATAATATTTCGCTACAGTACAGCAACGTATGCGTAAGGCGCGACGTGACTACCCATCGTGGTGTTCACCCAATCGGAAGACTCCGTGCTCGTTCGTGCTCGTTGTACGCGTGTTCTCCGAGTGTGAATGTCTCCCCCTTTCTGAAGAGTAAGCAGGCGTCTTGCCCCTTCCGGTGGCACTTGACAGCCTGCTCCTCGCTTACCCTTTCCTCTCAAGTGTATATATCTTTTCAAAAGAAATAATCATAATAATAGATGTCCTCCGACATGCCACCTCACGGGCGTTTTTCTTTCTTTTTTTCTTTTTTGCATTTAGCCCCCATCGACATGCGGCCGCCGTGGCCGAGATTTGATCTCACGACCTCGTGGTTAGCAGTGTAACGGCAACGCCACTAAGCAACAACGGAAACCTTCTAACTCCAGTACTGTAAGCGAGGCCGTTTTTCATTAAAGCCGGCATGTCGTCTCTCCGGTGTGCGTGCAGCAATCTGTCTATACGTGGGTGTGACCATCGTGGTACCTGGAGTAAGTCTTGCGCAGCTCCTGCAGTAGCGGCGCCGACCCGTCCCTGTCCATCAGATCGCGCAGGTAGTCGCCGTACTCGGACGGGCGCTGCGCGTCGTCCGGAGCCGCGAAGAGCACGTGACGCAGGCGCCGCAGCTTCTGCGGAGACAGGAGCCCGGGCAGCGAGGCCGTCACGTCTCCGGGCGTCACCAGGACCCAGGAGAAGGCGGCGTCGGGATCAGGCTCGTAGCTCACCAGGAACGCCTTGGCCTCAGCGGGGGTCACGAACAGTGCAGCCGCGCGGCAGCCACTCTGTCGGTCGCCATTTGGAAAGATGAGCGCGGCAATGATAAGTTCCTCTTTTATCAACCATGGTGTCAAACCGAACCGGAACGTGAACTGAAATGGTGTGAGAGCGCAGCTCTTAGGCACCCGTTTCTGCGTCGAGCGTCGGTGTGCCTCGTCGTCCCTCTGCGTAACCGAGCGAACGAGCACAACAAAGGATGAAAGAGCGAACGCGGAGCGCAGCAGGGGATGAAAGACGGCGACAATGATAAGTTCCTCTTTTACCGACCAGGGTGTCAAACCGAACCGGAACGTGAACTGAAAATGTTTTAAGAGCGCAGCTCTTAGGCGCACGTTCTTGCGTTGAGCGTCGGCGTGCCTCGGCATCGTCCCTCTGAGTGAACGAGCACAGCGAAGGATGAAAGAGCGAACGCGGAGCGCAGCGGGGGATGAAAGACGGGGAGAGCGAATAGAACGCGAGGAGGAAAGCGGAGGAGGAGAGTGGAGCGGCAGCGGAACCATGAGGCGGAAAGCAGAGGAGGGCATGGCGAACTCTTGAGACGAAAAGCATAGCGAAGCGCAAGATGGGCTCTGGGGCGACGACCGCTACGAGATTGCGCCAGAGCTGCGCGCCGTCGTCTGTTCACCGATGGCATGCGGCGAGCGCATCCACCGATACCACATATAATGGAAACAAAGCGCTGCATGAGCGGAGGTCTGTCTGCGGCGGCTGCTGTGAATCGCGACCATGCGTGACCCACGCGCTGCCTCTCGCGATCTCCCGATTAGCGAGGCAGTCGCGCCACACTTCGCTCCGTTTGTGGTGTGCCGCATGAGACAGATTGTCCGCGAAATATATATCGCGAAATGAAAACACGTATAGAGCTGCGCTCAAATTTCGCATTAGGGAGTATCGTAATCGTCAGTGAATTTTTGCGCTCACAGACACGGACCATCTCGCACAAATCGCCACTCTGACTGTACCGAAAGCCGTACGTGAGCCAGGGTTTTGGCCCCAAACGTTATAACGGCACAATTTTTAGTAGACAAAGTATTGTTACCTACCGACTCACATTTAAGGGAGCCTTAATTCTTTAGCACGTTTTATTTTTCTTCTGCTTTTGTTTTCAGGAAAATAGCGCCGAGAAAGATATCAAGTGATAGTGTTACAATTATAGTGAATCCTGTTATGCCTTGCCTTGTCAAGATTAATTTTTAGCTTATATGTCGTTCACACTATGATCGATATAAGGTAAGTGGCGTTACATGCAGCAGATTAGAGCGCTGACGTCAGGCTTCATTGAATATAGTTGGAAGTCCTACTTACAGCCTAATAACAGCCTTGCGCTTTTCTTATTTGATCTGGGATCAACGTGGAGACCCGGATGACGCGCTTCTATAAAAAAATTGGCGCGAACCTCTCCCCCCCCTCTCTCCTTTTTTTCTCCAACCCTCACGAGCACACTGGAGGTCAGAGGGCCACAGTTTCATATACGCTGATCTAGCTTATCAGGCATGCTGCGGGAGTTATCTGTATGGCATCTTCAATTCGCATTTTTGAAGCGTACTCACTGAGAAGGCACGTATGGAAAAAGGCATAGAGTTTCTCATCATACACTAGAGGAAAATCTGTGGCTGCAGTCATTCCGCTGCAACAAGAATTCAGGATAGTACATGGATGTTTCTGTCATTTGACATGGCTTCCTTAATAAACCATCGCAGCTTCTCTGAATTATATTTGTAGTTACACTATGTTGCTAGGCTCGCACTGTTTCTTTAAAGCTGTCAAGTGCTTAACATTCGCACTTAATTCACTTAATTCACTTTATCACACTATTTCCAGTGCACAAATTAATCTCGACTCTTTCCAGTATGCCTGTCGTGAAGCTTAGATGTCTTCTATTTTCCTTCGAAATCTGAACCATTGCTTTTTGTTCGTAATGTTCCGACACAGGAAACCAGTTTAATGGTTAAATTAGGCACTATGAATGAGGCTTATCATCGCCACGTGAAGCAGATTTACGATCGCAAGTCAGCTTCAAGACGGACGTTCGAAGTTACAAGGACGAAATTTACAGAGATACATATGCTGCCCGTCTGAATAGCCATACAGTGGCGTCGCGTGCAGACACCCTTGCCACATTTGCCCCTAGTGTTATTAATATAAAACTATGCAGAATAGTGATCCACAGTGGCCGGGTAAGGGAAGCTTCGACCTGGCAAACGTTCCGACAATCATCCTTGTCTTCGTCTAGGCGTCTAGGTCCTGACGAAGACACACAAACTTGCCTTGTATTCGTCTATACCCTGACAAAGACATCCTGTCTTCATAAGGGCCTAGACGAAGACACGCTGATTGTCAGAACATTGGCTGCAGCTTGAAGCTTCCCTTGTCCGTCGACTGTCGATCACTTGGCCTATCCGTCCTCATGTAAACCTCTGTCATGTTTGGATTTCTACGCAAGAAAAGGCGGACACACAAAGCGCTTTGTGTGTTCTTCCTTTCCTGCACTTGCGTCTTTTTTTATGTTTCTGCTTCGTAAGTGCGATTAGGAGCTGATCGGTAGGCCCGTTGCTCCAGCCAAATGATGGCCTCTCTCTCTACTGGCTCATTACCTCGACGAGCTGCGTCGTGGAGCCCAGCGCCTCTTGCACCTGTTGGTAGGAGAAGCCCCCGGGAGCGTCGGCGCTCATGATGTCGATGGCCATGTCGCGGGCCACGCGCAGGAAAGACCGCGACAGCTGGCGGGGCCTGTCCTCCGCCGTTGACATCACGGCCACGTACGACCAGCCCAGCCGGCGCAGCGTGCTCGCCAAGGCCTGCGACGCGCGAGGAAAATCAGAAGTGGTGTTGGATCTTCGCGCAGACTCTCGAACTCGTTCGCACCTCTGAAATGCACGGGGTTTCCTTCAAAGCAGATGGGGACGAACGCGACAACAGGTGAAAACGACCTCTCAAACGGCAGCAACAGCATTTAATTTTTTTTTTTTTTTTCTGTGACGAGCAGTCCGCATACGCACATTAGACTTGTTTACTTGAAATGTATTTATATACACTAGATAAGACGCAGCAGGAAAGAAAATGTCGCACAGGTAGTTCTAATGTTTGACTTTTTTTTTATCACTTGTTTTCTTTCTCTTTTCATTGACATTTAATTTTCATATGTATCGAATTGCAAGTGTTAAAGCCGGTTTTGGTGATTGCTGCGAAAAAGTATGAGTTCAGGCGAAGTGCCCATATGGGCTGGTCGACGTCTTGATAAATACCGCTGCTGCCGGTTACAACGCTTGATGCCGTTCCACAAACCGCACAAAACTAGCACGCCATTGATGACGAACCCGGTTTTATCAGAGATTGGTCCATCTGCGAAATCATCCGCTATAGCTTGTCTGTTGCATTTGGCCGCGGTTCATTCTTTATCCGCAAGTTGCTTTGATCCGTCGGCGTCTACTTCTCGGACCTGTGCACGACAAAATTATGTAAACTATCCATTTTTTTAAAAATTTCTCCAATTCTGCTAATCTTCTAACAAAACCCTAATATACTCTAGGAACAATAGCTCGCTTACCCGCCTTTCAGCGTAGTTATCTGCGTCTTAGTCGGTCACAAGATTGCTGATTCATGTTGCCAGCACAATATAAACTGGGCACACTAAGAGAACATCCAGGCACCGCAAGCGTTGGACTACAAGTGAAATTTACGTAAGCTACACAAGCAACAACCATCAAACGCAACATTATTACCGAGCATGCGTGCTACAACTTGTCCCACCAGCAAGGGAAGTGGCGGGAAAAGGCGGCCCTCCCAGTTTTTGTTCTCAACTCCTGGACAATCTGTCATGCATGTGTCCGATTGTCAATGGCGCGACTTATAGTAAGCCTTTCTGTTCGTGTAAAACAGGAAGGTTCTGTGTATATATAACTGAAGTGGTTTGCAAGATTCCACCCTCGTGTGGCCGATGCAATATTGGTCATACCGAAAGTACCTAAATGGTAGGCTGAAAGAGCACCGCTCGGTAGTAGCAGGGCCAGGACGTCTTGATGATCAGTGTCAAAATTGTCAGTGCAACCCGCTTTTTGATCGCGCTCGTGTCTCACGTAGGTTTAAATCATAGCCTAACAGATTGGTCTTTGAGTCATTTACCATCAAAAAAGAAGGTCATAACTGCATTAGCACCGCTTCTGTTGGCATCACAAAGAAATAAATTGGGTATTTCAGTCAGAGAATAAGTGGCACGTATTTGCGGTGGTAATGTGTTTTATGGTTCTTGCTCGAAGCCAAAGTCTAAAGTACTGTCGCCGTGATCGTCGTGTTAGGCCCTCGATCCACCTTAACTCTTTCATTTCCCGTTGCGTGAGCCTCGACGTCTGATGCGTTAGCAAGAGCCTTGTGGTTTAGCATAAACGAATAAACTTTTGCCAACTACTGTATTCCGCGGACGGACGAAGTGACAAGCAGTAGATTGAACGCCAGGAGTCACTACGCTTCCAGACTGCTTTCGAGGAACGCCCCAGTGACGCGGGCGAAGCTTCAAGTTGCTCGGTGGGGCTGACTGTTCACGACCACACAGCAGCGACCGATAGTTGCGAGCGCGAGTGAAAACAGTCACACAGTCACTCCATGCATATATTGTGTGGTTCCAGCTAGAGCTGTGCCGTAGTAACCGTTTAATGTCGATATACGCTGAAGCGAACTGGGCTTGTTGGTAAGACATCCTTGAGAGTTGCTGCTCAGCGCCTTCAGCACACACACCAACCAAGAGAAGAGGAAGACAAATAAAGAGCTGCGCTAGCGCGTTGTTCGTTGTTTGCCTTCCCAGTCGGTTCGCTGCTAAATTACTTCCGGTTTGGAACGGCCGATACACCAACGTGCCAGCGTTGTCGATGCCAGTAGTCGGTCGAGCGCCTGGCATATCTCTGCCCTCGTTACGATGACCAGACGCTCTCTCTACAAACCGCGTTAATTCTTAAGAGTCCGTGGTTTACCGCTCACGAATACCATTTTATAACTATTTCCCTGTGTCCCACAATAGTCTTCTTATTTTGCCGTCCACGTGCACTATTTTTCAACATTGCTGCTTTTAATTCCTGGCAAAGGAAGCTTTCTAGCTCTGCCCGGACACCTGTGGTATGATGGACATCTTTCGCTCGCTCAGCGACAGCTACGGAGCTTCTCGTGCAGTTGCACGACAAGGCGGTGCGGAATAGTGCTCGTGATAAAAAATGCTCACCACTGGCGTTATAAGCACCCAGAAGATACGATGTTGTCTTGTGTCTGAGGAAACGTAAAAGCTGTTTCGCTGAGTTCCACGGGGAGTTCAGGGAGGCAGTCAAGCATGCTGGTCACACGTACTGACCACCGCGAATCTCATTAGTTTCTATCGAATAAGCTCATTTTCTTTATTCAACGGTGTTTGCTAAGTCTCTCTTGCCATTTTCTCGCTTCAGTAATGCGCATCTTTCTCGTGGAAACAAGCTTCTTTGAATGACCGAGTTAAACCAACTTGAAGTGCATTTTCGGAGACGAGGATTCTCTTGGCCTATATGACCACGTCCGTCGCTGGCACTGAAAGCTGTTCACGCGCAACTGCAGTTTTCGAAGTGCAGCAGGCCCAGTTGCCCTCTCTGTAGTCGTGCTTAAAGCCCCTCCATCAGCTTACGCTTCTATGGATGGGCATTAGTCGTAGTGTTCATCCTCTCGCTCTCGTTGTTCACCATAATCTAACACAACCTACCGAAAATACTCTTTTACCAGGTTTAGAGTGTTCGTCTGGTTTACCTTCTTACCTTTTCTCTTCCTCTCTCTCTCCGCTTTGTCCGCGTGTGCTTAAAAAGAAGTGCAAAGGACGCACAAAATCGCCGATTCTGTCCGTAAACGCAGCATGACGTAGTCCATCGGCACCGATCCGCGCGGGGCTCGATTCGGTGCAACTCATCCACGTCACGATGGATTCGTGGCATGAGTCAGCAATTTGTTCCGGAAGCCGAGTGCGCGGTGAGGCTCAGTACACGCGGGGCTTATTGCGTTACGCTCAAGCCACTCGCGTGTTCGTTCACCGTGCGTTTTTAATAGCGTTACGCTATAGCGTTTAATGCCGTCGTGTCGAGCTGCCACTGGCACCGACGCGCTGTCGCGAAGGGACAACGCGCTTTTCGTTGTACGCGTTTTGTGTGACTGTCCTCGATACAGTGCGCACATACACCATAACTCGCGACTTCGCCATAGCTCGCATTGATGACAGACCATTTTCAGAACAAATCATTTTACCGACCTCATCATAAGCCGTCGCAGCAGAGGGCTTCGAAAGCATCGTTACTGTTTTTAAGGACAACATACCTCCACAAGGGACTTTAGCACTGACTATAGTCGAGTGCAACTTAAGAAGGCAGGAGAGGCCCCGCCGCCCAGATGACCGAAGCGTGGCAGCCGATTGCCTCCGCGACTAAAGAAATATTCCCGCATGGCCCGACTCGGCCCAGTTCGAAGCGCGGGCTGCCATGTTCTCCGTCGGCGGGGTCGGGTCACCGGCCGTCTGGCGCATGACGCCAGTCTGGAGTGCGCGCCCATAGGCGGAGGCTCGTGTGCATCCGCCTTTGAGGGGAAAATTCCACTGCCTTCTAATGTTGTACCCGACTATAGTGTTACTATAGTCATTTGCTGTGGCTGTTGTGATTACTAGTCAATGTTTAGTCGTTTGCTGTGATTGCGTGCGGTGATCGTAAGACTGTGATAGTGTGCATGTGCTCTCTCTCTCTCTCTCTCTCTCTCTCTCTCTCTCTCTCTAATTTATTCTTATATTTCTACCTCCGCCGTCTCTCAGTGCAGGGTAGCAAACCGTATTTTCGTTCTGGATGTGCCTCCTTGCCTTTTTTTCTATCTTTCGTCACATTCATTATCTAAAGGAAGTGATGGAGGAAGCGTGGTCCACATTCCCGGTGATTGTGTGTTGTGTTGGCGTGGCCGTTGCAGTATTTGTGCTTTGATGGGAGGGGGGGTCTTGTACCAGTATCTATACGAAATAGCTCTCGGCCGGTGTTAACAAGGTACTCCGAAACCCAACTCTGCCTGCCCCCACCGCCGAGTGGCTGACTCATGCCACATCCACCTGGTACGAACAGTGTACGTACCTGGCCGCTAACATCGAATCGGCAACGATGCGAGCGACCAGCGAGCTTCTTGAATTAGGTTAAGTTATGTTAAGTTAGTTACTTAGGTTAGGTTAGGCTCTTAGTGACTATGGTGTTGGGCTGCTAAGCACATGGTCGCGGGATCAAACCCCGGCCACGGCGGCCGCATTTCGATGGCGGCGAAATGCAGAAAACACCCGTGTACTTAGATTTAGGTCTGTGCACGCTAAAGAACCCCGGGTGGTCCAAATTAATCCGGGGTCCCCCACTACGGCGTGCTTCATAATCAGATAATGGTTTTGGCGCGTAAAACGCCATAATTAAATTTAAGGTTAGTTAGGGTTAGGTTAGGTTAGGTTAGTTAAACATTACTGTAACCATGATTATTCAATAAGGTTATCTCTCTCATTAACCGATCGAGACCAACCCTTGCGAGCGAAGTGGCCGCCGGCGCGGTGCTGTAGAGGTTGCGCAACCTGCGGACGCTCTCGGCTGGAACGTCCTGGGCGGCCACCGCGGGTATGGAGAAGGAGGCGAGCGTCTTGGCCGCCGTCTCGACGGCGTCCACTTCGCCCTGCAGGATGGCACCTGCGTTCGACGCGGATGGGAAACGTCATATAGAGCAAGTTATATCACTCACTCACGCGCACGCACGCAGCAGCTTGCAATAGAGAGCTTTAGATTAGGGGACGCTATACGGCTTGCGTCCGGAAAAGAACTAGGGGCCACGATACTGCGCATGCGCAGTACTGGGGCCCCTAGTTATTGCGCACGTCAGCCGCTAGCGTCCCCTAATCTAAAGCTTTCTAATGATGCAACGGCGGCGTATATAGTATAGTACGGGTCACTAACCGAACACGGGCGGCACCCTCGTTGTGGGGCAGGCCATGGAGCGCACGTGTCCCGCCTGGTGGATGACGCGCACGCTTTGCCGCAGGGCCACGTTGTCGCTCCCGCACGTGTCGTACAGGTAGACGCCTGGAAAACCAAGGGAGTATAGTCGTGAAGGGACTAACGAACGGGCTACTTGGATGTCGTTCATCTTAAGAACTTCTTTAGGAGTGCAACGAGAGACGCGACAGAAGCGCCTTGTTGTGCTGTCGTTTCTTCTGCTGTCCCGTGTTTTCGTTGCGCTTCAAACAGTTCTTAAGATGAAGGGAGGAGACAGACAAGACAGGCGATGTGACTAACGATAACACGCGGCACTTCGTCGTCATGTAAGATAGAGGTTTATTATTATTATTATTATTATTATTATTATTATTATTATTATTATTATTATTATTATTATTATTATTATTATTATTATTATTATTATTATTATTATTATTATTATTATTATTATTATTATTATTATTATTGCTGTTGTTTTGCAAGAATGCAAGAATTACTGGGAGCTGAGGAAACGATTCAAGACGCTTGATTCGACAACCTTAATGGACATAATCGCATCGATGCGTGGAAGGTGTGCAGAGCTGAAAAGCACACCATAACCCCAGTTGGCTGAGAAAGACGTCACAAGGAAGGAAGTAAGCGCCTGTCGGGTTCGGGAAAGTGCGTGTTTATATATATATATACGAACGACCGATAGAGTGCATCGCGGTCTGTCGGCTATACGCGAAACTCGTCTGCGTTGTCTGTATATATAAGGGGATGTTTGCGATTACGACGAACCGCTTTTTGTTTTTTAGGTTCCATCCCTTCATGTATTACCCTCTCTCGATCTTTTTTTTTTCTTTATCTATTTCAATCTCCGTCGTTCCGTACGAGGAAAGCATGCATAATGCGACTCGCTATATACGAGACTCGACGCTCTCGCGAGGTACTCGCCAAGCCAAGGTTACCGGCGGAATTTCCCGCAATTTTTTTTCTCACCGGTTTTGGTGAACCCCGTCTTTCTCGTATTCTTCCTTCCTTCGTTTGTTCGTTCGTTCTTTTTTATATTTTTTTCCTGCAGAAGGCTCGCGCGTAACTAGGACAATCACTTCATTAATGCGTGCGATATCATCAGAAGCCGCAAGTGAAAGTTTGAGGAATAAACACGGGGTGCCGTCGACGGTGAAAGTCATCTTTGTTCGTTCGCGAATCGTCCGCGCATCTTTCCACTTGCCTGACTGACGCTTCGGGGAAAGTAAGGGTGGAAAATTACTTTTTAATGGCGGACAACATGCCCGCCGTCGCTAGAGCGCATTCTCGAGAAGACGAAACCGTTTAGGCCGCATTTGGCTTTATATATAATACGGAAGTGTGCACGACGTATACTTTAGTAACAAAAAAGATCCCTGCTATTTCAAGATGAGCGCACGCAATCGACTAGCGTTGCCTGTTGAGAACTTCGCTGCGCGACCTTCTTAGTACCAGGGTGCCGTATCAGCTTTTCGGCGCTTATATTTAGCCAGAAAGCATCCCCTTATGGGATTTACGTGACTAAAGAAATAGGACACTGGTTAGAACAGTGTTAGTAAGACTATCCGGGTAGAAAAAACGCTTCTCAAATACACCTGAACCTCTCGTCTCTGGATATAGGTAATGAAGTTGGCTACATCATGGTTACCACTTGAACTATATGCTGTTGTCCAATTCCCAGTTTCTCTGTTTCTGTCTGTCTTTTTCTTCTCTTTTTTTTCTTTTCTTTTTTCTTTCTTTTGGTGCTTTCTGATGGTTCTGAGTAGTTACAAATGGGAAGCGGAAAATAATTCACTTTAATAACTCGGATATCATTACCTCCAATATCAATGTGGAATACCTTGGAAGAGTAAAGGAAAAAACTCTTGAGTTTACCTAAACTGCCGAATAGCCAGTCGTTTATCGTTACTACCTTCACGTGTTCGCAGATCGGCTTCCTATACGTATGGTCGTCAAATTATTCGGAGCTATTTATTGTACTCCTTGTTCGTACAAGTTAATTAAAACCGGTTACTCTGATACCGTCTTGCCTCCGGAGTTCGCTCAACTTTATTTACTTTAACTACCCTATACAGTGCCTACAAATCACTAAAGCTGTCTAAGTGCATGAAGGGGGGGGGGGGGGGGGGGCACTTATAATTAGCATTTACACTGCTATACAAATGGGAATCGATTTGCGGAATCTTGACGTCACTGCGGCTCGTATGCGTCAGAAGAAGGGAAGCAACGGCGCTGGGGTAGAAGTTCGCTCGAAGTCATCGGCATCTGATGGGGAAAAAACAGACACAGTAGGCAAAACCGCGCAGCCATATAAGCGTCGCCATGGAAACCACTCTCTCACGCTCTCGCGAACGGCGCAGGTCGGTCGCCATTACGCTGTCTCGAATCCTCAGAGCGAATGAGTCTCATTCGTAGTCGTCATGCGTATTCGTCGTGCACGCAACAGCGAGCCATTTTCCCATCTCGTGCCATCAGTGCATTAAGTCGTAACAAACACTCGAAGAAGGAAAAAGAAGAAACAAAAAGAAACAAAGAAAAAAAAAACGTAATTGTAGCGTTTCGTGTGTAGGCGGCGAAGGAAAAGAAACTTGGCGCGACAACGCTGCGGCGCGGTCACGGAAAGCCGGTGACGTTTGGCCCTCGGTGTGTTTTTTTATACTGGCGGCTGACATTACGTAACATTTACTCGGTATATTCGCGGTAAGTATTTAAAAGGCTAATGAAGGAGTGAAAGTTAAGCCGGGTTGACGAATTGCACCTTCAGTTTTACCAGAAACGTACGTGAGTTATTGCTGTGCGGGAAGTCGTGGTAAGCCGGAAAATAAGCAAACACGAAAGACGTGTTGTGCGCCACCACCGCGAAGTCTTCGCCACATGTCGTAACGGCAATTGGGAGACGTCTGCTGGGGACTAGTTAATTGTTTATTAGTAAATAAAGATTACGTTGACAACTTAAAATAATAAAACATTCAATTTAACGAGTATTCATTTTTATTTTCGGAATAGAAAAGACATGCGAAAATACTTTGAAATCAATGGCGTCGTACTAAAGCACTGCAGCGCTGATTTTCGGATACAAAGTTCAAAAAGACAAACATTTCGCTTCAATCTCCTTACTTAACTCCAAACTATTTTCGCCAAGCCAATGCAGATCAGGGGCGGAATTCACAAGTGTTTCGTTTTTCAGTACAATTTATCATTGGCCGGTAGCCTTTGTTAATAATATGTCTAGCACCAGGGTTGGTTGGAATTTGCTCCTACGAACAATTATAGCGTAAGTGTGTTTTGTGAATAGCGCCCCCCCCCCTCCCCCCTTTCCCCAGAGCAGACCAGAATAAACTTAGGTACTTTTGCACTTTAGTGTTCCTTAAAACTGAAAACTTCCATGCCTTGGGGGGTCGGCCTATCAAGTATAATAATGTACGTCCTGCTGAATGAGCCCACCAAAATGGCAGATTTGACATTTTTGGAAAAATCAGGGGCCGAATTAACGAGGCTTTTCTTTACCTAAGTGTTCCTTGCCAATCCATTGGCTGATCACCTTCGCTATATTAATATGTCCAAAACCACGACTGGTTGGCATCTAACTCTTACGCCAGAACTGTTCCTAAGAACAGCTCCCGGCCAAACATGATGTCGGACACATTATAACCGAAGGCGACCGGCCAATCGATTGGCAAGGAACACTTCGGGAAAGGAAAACCTTGCCAAGAGAGAGAAAGAAAGGGAAAGAAAACCTTGCCAATATGGCCCACGCTGTCGCTGACAATATGTATTGCACGCAACACGCATCTATGGCGGGTATAGGGGAGAACCACGCGCAACGTGATCTACAAAGAAAGCTCGCTCGCGTACCCAGGTTGAAGTCAGACGGGGCCTTCCTGAAGTTCGCTTGCTGCGCCGCCCATACTCCGGCCAGGGCTAGCCGCACCCGGCGCGGGTCCAGGGAGCCGCACGCGCCGTCTCCGCCGATTCCGGATCCCGTCGAGGCGTCGCTGCTGCCGTTTCTGACCGCGGTTCGCAGCGGCATCATCAGCGCGATGTTCGCCTGGCCCGGATAGATGGCCGGACTCGGGTCGTCGGCGCAGGCCACGCTGCCGAACCACTGCAGCCACAGGGACAGCGGCATCGCCAACGCGACGAAGCACAGTCTCTGCGCCCGAGCGGACGGTGTTGACTTCAAACTTGCCATCCGGACGGTGGGTTATACCAGGGTGGATCTAGGAACGAAGAGAAATGGAAGGAGAAAGTGAGAAAACAGAAAATAGTGTTAGCGTTACACGGAATTATATCGGCCAAAATGTGAAAAATCTGCCTTACGAGTTTACTCAAAATAATATGGAAAGCGACTGAAAGCGCACGAATTGTTCATGCTCAGAGGAAGGGTAGTCCTGTCGACTGCTATTGCAGGCGCGGCTGCTTCTCCCACTTTTGGCTTCATTCAGGAGTCCTTATGCCCTCCAATGAAGAACGTTCGCTGTGATTGGGTAGAGTGAAAGTGAACGCACTCCGCGTCACGGAGTACAAGGAGGAGGAGGAGGACAGAACATTTATTTGAAACCAGAGGCTCGTGGTTTCTTCAGATGCGGGAGGCGACGGAGGTTAGTCGGCCTGGAGTCCCTGCTCCCTGGCGGCTGCCTCTGCCCGCTCCGTGACCCAGGCCTGCTCCTCTGGGTTGGAGCTGAGCAGTGTGGCCTCCCACTGCTGCATCGTGGTAATTTGCAAGCCCTGTGGACTACCGCGGTTACGTATATTTGGACAGCCCCACAGTATATGAAACAGGTCGGCCCGGGGAGCTCTGCACAGCTTGCACTGCGGCGTAAAGGTTGTTGGGAAAATGTATGAATACAAAATCGGTGTTGGGAAGGAGCCCGTCTGTAGTTTCCTCCAGATGAGCTCCTGCCGTTTGGTTAGTGATTCGTGAGCTGGGGGGTATATAAGTCTGCCTAGTTTATAATATTGCGTAATTTCATTATACGTCACCATACGGTCTCGTGTCGACCACCCAAATTCCTCGGTCTCCTCATTCTCCGTTCCGACCTGGGCTGGGCCGTGGGCTCGGGAGGCGAAAGCTCGAGCCTGTTGGTGGGCGGCCTCATTGCCGGGGAGTGAGGAGTGGGCTGGGGCAGCTTAGGTTAGAGGCTCGACGGTAGGCGCCCCAGAGGCACCGGCAACTGTCACCAACGCCGCGCGCGTTCGGTGCGAACGCGGGCAAAACGCTGACGGCGTGGACAACAGTTCTGCGCGTTGCTGGTGCTGCTGCATGTCCAAGTTTATAAAGCTGATAAAACGACCTTGAGTCGACCTAATGGCTGCTTCGCATACTACTCAGGGTTCCTCTACGGGAAGATGGTGTAATTTTTAAATATCTTTATTTGTTTCTTGAGCCTTTACCTTCAACGCCATGGATTTTTTCACAGCGAAAACATTGAAGAAAGGTTTCCATGATTTGTAGACTCACGCTTCACGTTTGCATACGCGCCCATCACTTCACCTTCATGCGAACATAAAGGTAACCCTGCCATGCAGCACAGCATCTGCTTACCGTAAAGCTCCTGGCCCTTTCTCTCCGTCTCTGTTCTTATATATATTTTTTTGTCTAGTGCCACTGTTCAAACTTTTTTCAGCTGTCGTTTAACTATGCATCAACTAGAGCCAAAACAACTTTTCTAAAAACAAAGAATTTGTTGTTCTATGTTCACATTTCATCGAGTTTATAATACAATTAAGTTCACATCCATTCTTTACTGTACAACGATTGAAATTGTGTGTACCCTGTACTGTACGAACAGGGGGAAGTAGAACGAGTCGGTATGCTTGAAAAATGGCACAACACCCCAAGATGAAACCACAGAACTCAAGCAGGAACTAGTGTTAACGCAGGACCTATGAGAGAGATTTAGATTGTCCGCAAATGCATTACAGTAAACGAAATAACGGGCTACCAGAGCCTTTCATTGCAGTAGCAACGCTGGCAGTCACATTTTGTGAATTTTTGTGTTGCTTGAGTGTTGTCGTCGAAGGAAATTTATAGAAGGGCTGCATGCGAACGATCGTGCCGCTACCGCCGCTTTACACCAGCAGTTGAGTATTGTAGGTCAGTGCGATCATAGCTTTGTTGTTTCTCTAGCTAAACTCGCCGCATGCGCTGCAAGCCTGGTTGCTTCCGACAACGTCTCCACTAAGCTGATATAGCTTAACGGGTAATACGTTTACGGACAGACTAACTATCCCATATAAACGCGAAACGTAGCTCTGTTCATTTTTTTCCCGTGAGATAGGATTTCTTTATACATAATTTGGCTTGACCAGCCTTCTGTACTTAGGTGCCTGTGTTGGAAACTACATTTCACGTAAATGAAACAACTTGACCATTACCGTATATCACCTCCAGAATCAAGATTAAAAAGAAAAGCTGTAGAGCACCATGAAGCTTCCCGCCAGTCATACATTGCACAGGCAGCGGTGCTGTGCAAAAAAGAAAGCTTTTTCTTGTACATTGCGGGAAAGATATAAGGAGTATTTCCATTCCACTATAACAATAGTGGTACATTTACAGATATGACAATTGTTTTCTATGCAAAATTATTGAGTAGATATCAAAGAATGAAAGGCATACGAATGTTTCTTTTGTAACCCCAATGAAGCGTAGTGTTGCTGCTACTCAAAATTCAGAATTTATTTCTTCACGTACTTTAAAACAACAAGCACTGATAAAGTGATGATCTAGAAGCACTGATAAAGTTATTGTCTAGAAGCATATTTGAAACAAAGGGGTATGGTTTCCCTGAGAAATTACAAGTCGATACACCAGACCTGTGAGGCTAGTCAGCATGCTTACAAAATTACCTGAAACTTTGGACTGTATCTGAAAACTGCAGGAAGAAAATTTGTTAAACTTGTTTAAACTGCAAGAATTTGTTTAAAATATGCTTCTAAAGCATCACTTTATCAGTGCTTTATCAGTACTCGTATTTGATTCTTTTCGCTCACCATTCAAGTCGTATTCGATTCAGTGATATCATATTTTTAGTAGTATTCAGTAAGGTGACATGAAGCAGATAAAACCAAGACCAGGGATTCACAGGCAGATGGAGGCTTGAAATGGTCAACAATCACCGAACAAGCTTCAGACTCGAGGAAAAGTTTCAGCAAGGAGACTTTTCAACTTTATCTGATGAAAACAAGTACATCACTGAAAATGCGCGTAAAATGAAGGACAAGGCAAGGAAGGGAAACAGGACATATGCTCCGACGACCACTGAGCGTTCACACACACACACAGCTGACCCACAGAAAATTGTGCATTAGCCATGCATCTGCTGATAGTGAACTTAAGATGCCACTAACGTGTATATTCAATAAACGTTTGCTGTCTTCGCCTTCTTTTATCTACTGTGTAAGGTAGAGGGGGTGAGTGGGATGTCTGGTTGGCGCGCCCGCACTGTCTGTACGTTTGTTTTGTACGCTCTAGTGTTTATTTTATTTTAATTTTTTGGTAAACGCTCAGTTGTTGTCCGCGCATGTGTCCTCTGTCCTGTACCCTTCTTTGTCTTGTCCCTAGTTCTACACGCATTTTCAAAGATGAACCAGTACCAACTCGCCGACTTCGCTACTATTATCGAAGACAAGCCGTCTCGTCGAAACGTTAAGCTCCGGGCTGGAGGCTTCCCTCGTTCGACCCCTGTTGATCACGTGAACCCGGTCAATCAGACACAATTAAGGGTGGCCATATACAGTTCTTACTCAGCACTCCCGAAAGGATTCCAACGATGGCAATGAGGCAGCGCGCGTAGAAGGAGGTCTTCCAGGCGCCATAGTCCAGGAAGTAGTTGCACAAGGCGAGGATCCACATGAGGCTGATGCCACTGGCGAACATGCCGACGGCCCCGATCATGTGTGGCACGAAGATAGGAAGCAGCTGCACCAAGAGGGAAAAGATAAGCAGAAGGTATCAACCTAAAGGAATACTAAGCAACGACGCTGAAGTTTAGTCTACCGAAGCAGGTTTTTAAATACTCGGCGGTGACTATGCTCGTCAGCAAAAGATTTGTTATTAACACCAGAAATGAGATCAACACGTTTCCTTTCTCGAATTTCGAGCCAGAAGCACAGCACCGGTACATTAGAATGGCGTCACGGTTTTCAGAGTATTTTCACGTGCTTGGCCCATTTTCAGACCGAAAAAAGCTCTCAGAGGTCACCAGGTAGAACATTTGGTTGTCATTGCAATGTAATCATTGTTTATTGATACGTTATTAACAATTACCGAGGAGATGCTGTTGAAGTCGCTCGACCGCGATAAGAGCTTTCGCTGTAGCTTCAGGACTATCCTTCGTGGGTCACCACGATTCATGGTAAGACTGACGCTTCTGTTACTCCGGAACTCTTATTCACCAGTGCAGCTAAACTTACCATTTCCGGTCTTGCTTTAAGGGTCGTTGTTTCAAGGCATGTGCACCATTCAGCAATGTGTCCGCTTAGGCTAGTTGCTTACTATCCATACTGAAATTAGTACAGTTCAGTATAAAATAATTGAGAGCATTTGCGGTCTTCTTGGTGGTCTGTGTATTTCGCTCCGTTTTCAGTATTTCGAAATAATGTGCAAAGCGAAAACAAGCCGCAAGGAGAAGCCCGGTTTGTGCCGCTGTTCTGCTTCTTATTTGTGCAACGTGCACTCTTCTTCCATTACGAACAAGTCCGACCAACCCGAATTTTTATTCTTCTCCTTTATTATACAATTCGGTGTCATTGTGAGCGATGCGTCTAGCGTATACGATCTAATTCCTGGCATATTCTCCAATGATCGCAAGATCCAGAACTAGAGAATGGCACACCTACATAAAGATAGGAAATAACATAGCCCAATACAGAGGTAGAGCTTGCTTTTCTAGGCGAGAAAAATCTTAAACTACTGTAGCTACATGTACACGTTGAAAAAAGCAGCTGAGAGCGCAGACGTGGCCCAAGATTACATTAGAATATAAGCTATCTATGAATACAAGGCGAACAGATACGTTAGACAGTAAGTTGATGTGTGCTTAGTTCTCACAAATATCTTGTGCTTGGGAGCAGCGTCCCTATAGCAGTACAAGAACAAGGGCCAGTGCAGGCCCTAAGTGAAGCCTAGTTTGAGGGAAAGTCATCGCACGGTGAAACATGTTTTTGGTGAATCAAATGGGAAAGAAATCATTCGGAAGCATAACTAGTATGTCTTTCCTTACAACGGACATAAAACATGAGTCACGGGCGACCCACAAGCGGGGCGCCCTATTTCAGGGCTCTCGGCGCCTATACTGAATTGTATATATATAGTTCCATCTAGAACTGGGTTGGCACTCGGAACTGGGAATAGTCCAAGAAGGGAACTTTCATTTCTTGGGTAGTTCGTTTCTTTATTATGTGGCGGCGATTGTTTAACGAGCGTGCAGAGGAGCGCAAGCCGTCATCCTGAAGATGACTGGCGCTCCGGTAGATGGATACTCGCGTGGACGATGTTGGTCTCGCAATTTTGTTGAGTCCTCAAATGATTGTTATAATTTTACTATTACCGATGAGTGTGATCACGTTGTCGGATAATGGAATTTAAAGTCGGACGGTGGAGACCCGCAATACCAACGCGGATAGCCGCCAGCTGTAGGGCAGCGAGTTTCGCTTGCTGCCGTTTGACGGCTCAATTATTTCTTGTGCGGACTGGCATGCCATGGAGATAGTGGCAATATCATATCTCTTATTTACAGTGTATCTACAGCATATGGTAGAGATATGCTGCCCCCCGCTCTGCCAAGTGTGACGTCTTGCCCAATGTTTTTGGCACCTACTGGAAACACACTGTGTTTTCGTTAAGCATAAAACAAAAAGAAATTGAAGCACACGCCATTTAGATACTATAACATTAAAACTTTCACGTACTGTAGAAAATGAAAATGAAAACAATTTGTTTATTTCATGAAATATTTTAGTTTTATTCTTTTTATGCCACCAGCATAACATTGCAAAGATTTCCTTTAAGTTTCAGCAGATGTTTTTCAATATCAATATTGCATAATACATCTAGCATGTGCTCTAAAAGTTTATATCTTTGGAGAGAACATGTCTATAGCTTTATGTTGATGTATAGGATGTCATTGTAGCCATAATGTTGTATTCATTAAGATATTCCCACTAAAGCGTCGAAAAAAGCTGCATTTTTTCCGTGGTAAATAAACAGCAAAGCGTGAACTCACTAGAAACGTGCAATTCTTGCTATGCCCGCCTCTATTACTTCTCAACGAGATCTACTGTGACCATAATTGCTGTTGCTATTGAAATCAAAATGAATGACATGCGCCAATAACACGGTACACTCATCGCGAGGTCATAATTTACATGCTCGTAGCCATCATCGTATTTCTGCGAAGTCCAATTATTCTCGTCAATGTTAGATGATAACCGCGTGCTCCAGGTTACCTCTACCAAGAGCGTTACGACTCTGGGTAGCCCCTCAAATGTATCGAAATATTGAGGGTACGACTCCTGGCTCGACGACCAATGGTGCGCGTTTTCAGAATTTCTTTTTAAATGCAAAGCATTTCTTGCCGGCGGCTCTGTCGTCCCGCGTCCCACACCCCCACAGCGCATGCGCGTCCCCTCCCCCTCTCTCTCCTCTAGGAATCCTGTACGGAGCGGCGCCCGCGTTCCACACCCCCACAGCGCATGCGCGTCCCCTCCCCCTCTCCTTTCCTACGCTTCCCCCCTTTCTATCCTCTAGGAATACTCTACGGTGCGGCGCCTGCATCCCACACCCCCACAGCGCATGCGCGTCCCCTACCCCTCTCTCTCCTCTGCTACGCTCCCCCCTTTCTCTCCTCTAGGAATCCGGAGCGGCGCGCTCGACAGGTGGTGCGACAGCTGCATACCCCGCTGGGGGCGCCACGGTAGTTCCGCGGTATGAAAATGACGGAGCGCGCGCGCCTCATTCTCTCTCCTATGCAGCGCCGCGATGAGCGCTCGGGCCGCTGCCGCGAAACCATCTCCGGCTCAAGCTAACCATCTCCCCGCTGCTTCGCATCCACACATGGTTCCCTTTAGCAGGAGATAGAGTAATTTTTTTTGTGATCATTACATGTGCGACTGGTGACAGAACATTATTGGAAATGTGTGCGAGATACGCGAGACACCGCGTGAGCTTGGCTGCAAACTACGCACGTCGCGAATAAACATTTCAACTGAACACCTTCAGCAGTAGAAAGATATCGCAACATTGTAAACACGGACAGCACCACAGCGCGAATAGTACACTCTAAAGGGACACTAAATAGGAACACTAGATCGTTTTAAAATCATAATACATTATTTGAAATCTTTATTTTGCGTGAATTTCGGGATGAGAGCTTCATTATTGAAAGAGGAAATGAAGGTAAAAAGTTCACTTTCTCGAATTTTGCGCCAAAGCTTTAGCGCCGACACGTCAATGCGGCGTCACAGATTTCACAGCATTGTTTTTTCGTAATTGAGCAGCATTGACACAGGGAATATTACCGACATTTTTTTATTTTCAATCTTTTGGTCCTTTAGAACACAGTGTAGAACATTTTACCGATAAACAATTACCAGCAGACGCCGGCAGCAGACGCCGGCCGCAGACGCCGGCCGCAGACGCCTAGCCGACGCCGCCAAAATTTGTGAGGTCACGGCGATCTGTTGCGGAAACTTCAAGGCGGCGTCGCCAGCCGTCTTTCCTATTTACGCCTTTTCCCGCTTGCCAAGCGTCTTCACGCGGCGAAAGCGGCGTCTTTGTTATTGTAGAAACCTAATTTGCTAATACAGGCGAAATCGTCTTTCTCTTTATAGTTCCTTTAAGATTAGAGCGGGAGTCTTTGTTCTTTCAGGTGCACAATGTAACCCGTTTCATACCCGTTTCATACCCAATGTAGTACTTTTCATACCCGTTCGACAAAACACTGCTTCAACTTTCGTACGAAGAGCTTCAAACCAGCAGGATCAATGAAGGAGCGGTGTAGAATGGCTCACCCAGCTGCCATCTCTACGCAAGTGACCCAAGGGGTTGATGGCCAGTAGCACCATTCCCGCCGAGCAGCCAGCTCCGGCCAACGGGATCAGGCGGCTCAGCCATTTAACGATGGAGTCTTGCGATGCGTTCATCACCGTGATGATCATGTAGCATACGCAGCAGCCGACCAGGACTGTGATGGTAAGAAGGTGAAAAAAAGAAAAGAAAGCTGTCATCTAAGCGCACCGCAACCAAGTAGAAGATACCTCTATATATGGAATAGTGGCAAAATAAACAGTGGTTCAGGCACTGACAATGTTCGGTGCCCGACCATTCGCTTGCGCGAGTATGTGTGCAATGTCAATCGTGGGCATGAAGGTCACTTAGCAGCCCGCAGTCACTTCGACAATTCGACAACTTCACTATCATGCACTAAGTGCCCGGGGAATCAGCGGATCGCAAATCAGGGGACGCTGCGTCGCGTCCACCCAGCGTTACTGAGTATTTATTCTGCACGTGCCGTGCCGTAGTGAGGTGGTGTGTCGTCTAGCGCTCCAGGAACCCGACAACGGTGGTGCACGGCTCGGCAACGCTAGCGCCAACTTCCCCGGTTAAACTGCCAGGTTTCAACGCGAGTTTCTCCACCAGAACTTCGGAGCCAGCTGCAGTGCGTGTGACCGGTTGTGGTTCGAGCACAACGCGGTACTCGTCAGTGCAATTCGTTCGGACGAACACCATAGAGACACACGACAAACTTCGCTTACCTCCATTTCCTCGACAGGGGAAGGGGTACTAATTATTTGGCACCCCTTTCCCCAATCGGTTTTCATGTTGTTTTTAAAGATAATCTTTCTTTGCAATGGGCAAATTTATAGCATTTCATTAATCGCTTCACAAAAGCTTCGCATCAAATAGGTTCCAAGTTGCTTTGGATCTGCGTAATATTTTTTTCTCGCTGTGTATATATTCACGCGCTCGAAGTTTACTTTCATGTGCTCTGTCTAGTGATCTTGCACAATTTGCCAAATCAGAACCGATCTTCCTGAAGTCACGTTTCGTCAACTTCCATACAATGGTAATGCGCTTCACAGTGGTTTTCTATGCCTGTAGAGAAAGTGAGGAAAGCAGGCAGCAACGACAGTTGTGAAAACGCAAACATGGTATTAAATCGACGCTACAACACAAGGCTAGTTTTTGACTGGTAAATTATTCTTTGAAAACTCTACTTGCACTAACACGTCAAAAATGTTAACTTTTATGGGATAAAGAAGCAGCCATGATTTCCAGTTTTTTTTTCTGGTGTTTTACATTACATTTTAGCCTCTTAAAAGCACCAGTTCGTCAATGTGACGCCATGGAATTCCATATATATATATAGAAACTTGTTAGCTTCAGTCGTTGGTTCATTTTGGATGCAGTATAGGGCTTTACAAGAAACACAAGTAAATAGTCACGAGAAATGCACTGTTAAAATTTATTACATCACGGCGAGCTCTGGCGGGAACTTTAACGTTGCGTTGCCACGTGTCGTGGCTCGCTCGAAGCTCGCCCGAATGTCCCAAATAAAACGCTCCGTGAAGGCTTCTTTTCGTGGTTCATTGCAATAAAACCAGATGCGTCTCAAATACGCCTAAAAAGGGTCGAATGAATATGGAAGGCACGCAGGACGCCCGTTGGCGCCATGCTATGGGCCTGTAAATGTGCAGGAAACGTTCTGTTTTCTTCTAGAGACCACGCACGTATCATGTGCGTGTGCATCAGCTACACTGACTAAATTTTAAGCTACATTTATGGGCAGCATACTCTACACCATAGTAGTCATGGCAGGAAACCCTTATGTTTTCCCCTTAGGGAACGCTCTTACATTCGCAGGATAACTTTAAGTTATCCCTTAATCCGCTAGTCTGTGACTGGCCGCCGTGCGTTAGTCGCTGCTGGAAAAGTTTGCTGCCATGTCACATCGGCCTTAATCACCTCCCATTCCCAAATGATCGAAGTCTGTGTGATCAGCGCATGATCCGACATCCTTAAAATATTTCGTGACAAATAAACGGGCACGCCGATCCGTGTAAAAGCAAAAACACGTGTAAAATGAACTTACAGCATAGTGACACCAGGATCATTGAAAAAGAGAAGATGCTGCTCTGCGGAGGGTCCCCACCGGCATCACTGGAAGAAAGAAATGGCTATTTTTTACAGACCAAGATAGTGCAGTGCCAACTAAATATAAACTGCACCAAATATTACACGGTGTTCCACAAGCTGTTATCTTCTCTATGCCGCTGACTCACTCGGTGCTGCGTGAGGAGCCTGCTACAAAGGCAAACGTGTGCCGCGCATGGCCTCGGAGATTCCGGAGCACGACCTCAGTGATCATGTTGGTATAAGACGCTGCGGATCTCGGAACTCAGTTTCACTCACTATAGGATAAGTTTTGAACATATTTCGCGTTCTCGTGTATACTGTTTCACCACTGTGTGCGGTGCCTGAGAAACAAGGCTCAGTGAATCTTGGAAGTGAGTCCTTCGGCCCAGTTTCTTCCGGCACATTATAGTGATTACTAAATGAATACTGATTTGAATTTGAAAGCTGTGTGGCTTTGAGTTTCATTCACTGATAGTTACCTAAAGAAACACAACCGAACGTACACGATTTGAGTTTTTTAATTAAAGTGAGACGGCGGAAAACAAATACTTTCAGGACACAGTGTTCACGTCGCCGAAGTTGCGTTTATTGACGATACTTCCCCGGCACGTGCACTATTTCAAAATAGTCTATCTTTCTATATAGAAAATACACTAATGTTAACAGAGTGTTTGGACACGTTCCACAGAACTATCGTGAAGTTAGAAGACCCAATGCAGCGACGCCATCACTCGCTCAAGTTTCAAGGATCTGGCAGTCTCAGACTACCCACGAATGAATCGAGTGGTTTCGCGAAAAAACTTTTGTCACCAAATGTGTTATCAATGAGGCGTTAAAGGATGTGATCTAAAATCCATAGCAGGAGAAAGATGTTCATGCGTTGTACGCAGTATGGGCCGCTAAATATGCAGCGCTTGTTTTCATCCCACACAGTGTGTGCGGCTTAAGTTATTTTGCGGATCAGAACGCAGTTTTACTTAAATCTTGGATAGATTTTTTTATATAATGCATTGCATGTGAAGAGAATCACCTTTGGAAAGTGTAATTGTGAAGTTACGTAATGGCTCTGAGCAGTCGTTCAGTTTGGTACATCAGACGCACTATATAGGTGTTTGCTTCCGCCTGCCAGTTCCAGGAAGTAACAAGGTGTTCCCGTGGGGTCGAATAAATAAAAAGAAGTACCTTACGACTACACGTCCGATTGTTCAAGCTATACCAGTCATGCGTTCAATGAAACGACCACAAGTGCCGCCGCAACAAGAAAACGCGGTAGTGGAGAGTCAGGTGCAACGCGACAGTTTTCGTGTTTGAATTTATTGCTCAGTTCATTTGTTATATAGGTACCACATAAACTGCATCATGCATGCACCTACAACAATACAGGAGCTCCTCCTTCGAGGACGTTCTGGAAGCTTTGAATAAAAGAATTTGTAAACAACGAAATGTGTCCCATTCCATCCTTTCCATCAGGAGGAGTGGGGCATCACGTTTGAGAATGATTTTATAATAACTTGTTAGCTGGACATTACACGGGGGAAGGTCGACATTTAACACAAACAAGAACCTCTGCCTTTTGGACCGCCCTGCTTCTTTTGCCCCTGGCAGCTTTAATAAGATGTATTTGCCCATACGTCCGGATGGGCAGGAAAAAAGAAAGCCAATGTGTCTCGTCTTCCTTTTTTGAGCTTCCAAACTATATTGATGCAATAAGTGCGCTTCACCTCGACCTTAAAAAAAGAAAAAAAAAAGAGATCGTAATTTTTGGCCAAGATGACAAGCACAATTGCGCAGAAAGAAGCGTTGTGTTAAGCTCCCCAAAGGCCCTTGAAAGTTTATTCCTGGCAGACCATCCCCTTGTCAGGGTGGGCTAGGTCACACTCAAGCTCCAACGTCAAGAAAATGGTTTAGTTATTCGATGCGCTAGCTATCTTTAGAATATCTATGTTTCATTGCCATGCCTTTCATTGCCACAAATACTGAGCAGTCCGTGTATCCCGCAGTATAATAGCTTACATGCCGTAATTAAGTTATAAAAATACATAGAAGAAAGTTAGAAACAAGTAAGAAGAAAAATCCACACATAGAGAGTAAGTCTTCGATTAAAATAACGGCAAAAGCATGTAGCACAGTTAGGAAGCAGGGGAACAGCGTTCTACTCCTCCCTCCATCGTGCTGTCCAATTCCTCTCAAGGGCATCGAACAGAGTAAGATTGCTTCTCACGTGAAAGCGTTGTTGATTAGGCTTGGGAGGACAGTGGCTGATAGCACTCCCTATATGGACGTTTTGAACATTTCTTTTTCAATAGCACATAGGTCCTTTTGGTTTGGATTCAGAACGGTAAAAACAAAACAGCTAGTTAGTTACCTTTGGCAGTCGCAAAGACAATTTTTCTTCTATAGCCGCATTTCTCGGCTATAGAGCCAGAATGAAGGAAGGAAAGAAACTTTATTTCACGAAGAAAATTAGGCGAACGTGGTTGGGCCCTTAGTCCAGGGCTCCACTGGCGCGAGTGGCTCGCTGAGCTTGCTCCAGGAGAGCCACTTGGCTCTCCTTTCCCTCGTCCACAAGCCATGCCTCCCACTGCCTATTTAACATGAGTGGTTGTGATATCATGTATGGGCTATAGTAATATGTGAAGGCTATTCCAGGCACTCCCATGTGATATGTTGTAGTGTGGGTTTGTTAGAACACCATGGACAGGACATTACGTTGGAAACGATATGTACAGTGGTGCTATTTACGACGTGTTTCCTCCACATTGTAGTTCAGGCAGTGTTGAAAATATTTGCACGGTCCCACTCCTCCAGCCGTCCCACTTCTTGCGCCTCTTCCCCACACTCCATACCTCGTAAATATTTGCGGCCGCTATTGCATATATCATTGTTATGTTGAATCATCAATATTGTCAGTGTGTGAGCGCATTCGTTGTTACTGCACCCGACAACTTTCCCAAATAAAACGCCTTTAGACGTAGGACGTACCGCTCAAACATGGTCAAGCACGTGTGCAAAAATACTATAGATTTCTTCATCCAAAAGCAGGAGCCGGTGCAAGGCAGTTCTAACACTGCCAATGGACTACTTCACTCTGACCTTTTGTCCTTTAGCTTCCTCGATTACTTACGCACATTATTTACTCAGGCAAGCCTTGGCACGAGGGCAGGATGTGTCTCCGCTCGCTGTCGCTCCAAAACGCGTCGTGAGCTGTTCACAACTCTCTGACCCAGGAAGAGAGGAAGGCACGCGTTCACACCTACCGGAGGTTATACCGCCGTGACGTCAGCGTAAGCCTTCATAATCGAGTGCTCTTCTTAGGTGCGCCAGCTGATTTCGTGCCGCGTCGCAATAGGTTGCTGTTTGTTGCGATCGAAGGCAGAGATCACCGGGCGGTTCACTCCGGTTGAGTGCGGACAAGGGCCGCTTCGATCAGTGTCGCCGCTGCGCGACCTTCGCTCGCGTGTGACATCCGCCGCGCACCGGAGCTTAGCGCCTGTCAATTAAACCCTACCGAAGCGGATTGCGCCGGCGGGTTCGTAAACAAACACGTGCGATGAAACAGCGAGAACGTGAAGGAAAGAAAAAAGGGAAAGAAAGATGGGGAAAGATAGAAGAAAGGGTGGAGCGATCCAGGGAGAAGGAGTGAAACCAGGCGCTCCGGGCAGGCACGTCGTTGCTCTTTCGAACGAGAGCGCATACACGCGCGTCGTCTATGTTTCCCCCACTCGCGCGTGCAAGTGACGATATACCGCGGTGCGTACGTGCCGACTGCACGCATGTTTAAAACATGCAGCGCGCGAGAGAGAGGGAAAGACATCGCTGCGGTAAGAGGCGTAGACAGCGTAGACGCATGCTGGCGGCATCGGCGATGCCACCGGCCGCGGAATTACGCGGAAGTTTGCCAATGCGAACGGCGCGTGAGTCACGTGGTCTTGCGAAAAACTAACAAACCATATATACCTTCTCTCTCTTCCTGTGTTATTATTCTATATGTTGTTAAGTTATTCATATTAGGCTTTTAACCTTCCTTTCCTTCTTTACATTTTGTTTTTTTCAGTCGACTGCAGCTTCCCCTCCCCCCCTTCTCGCGACATCGCCGGGCTCAGCTCTCTCCCGAAACAGTGTCCGTGTTTCTGGGAAGCACCGCTCGATCACATGCACGTGACTCGGACGCGCTGCGTGGTTCGCAGCGATGGTTTACCGCGGCTGGAAGTGAGCGGTTCGGTGCGACAACAGCGTAGGCAGATATACCCAGATAACACAATACCATGATACCTAGATATACCAAAGGTATAGATATACCAGATACCGTGATACCTAGATTAGAGCACTCCACGGGCTCGGGCTTACCCGAAAGCCCGGGCCCGGCCGGGTAGAGCAGCTTTTTCACGGGCTCGGGCTTTCTGGTGGTGCGCATGTAACGTGCAGCGAGTTATTCTCGGGCGTCTCAACTCTGAAAAACATGTATTTTTCGGTCTCGGGCCGGGTTCGGACCGGTTTCGAGCCGGGCTCGGGCCGGGCTCGGTCCTAAGGTAAAGGGGTGGCGGGCCGGGCCGGGCGGGTAACGTAGATTATTTCCGACCGTAGACGCAGAATTACGTAGAATTAACGTAGAACCGGGCCCGGGCCGGGCCCGCGTCTCGCCATAAAAGTTTTGATCGGGCTCGGGTGGGCAGCCCAACGTAAAAACGGGCCCGGGCCGGGCCCGGGCTGAAAAAATCGGCCCGTGCAGTGCTCAAACCTAGATATACCAAGTCATATCGAAACAAGTCATACTGAGACAGGGTGGTTGGCAATATCGTGTCATAAAAGACAAAAAAGAGAAATTAACGAGTCAAGCGTCAAGAACCACCCGCGGAAGACTTGATGCATGGAAACACCAAAGGCCGCATGTCCTTGGCGAAAGAAGCAGTTTCGTTAAGAACATGAAAAAATTGCAATAAGATTCCGCCTACAACTGCTCCACAATTTAACTTTCACGCATAGGCTGTGGCTTTGTGTGCATGGTATGCGTATGATCGCGAGTCTCAGTCTGCGTTATAAAACTTACGTTTTCCAAGAAATGGTATCTTGGCGGTGAGTTGAGGCATTACGGTAACTACGACTGTCACGAATCTCAGCACCAGCACAGCAGTTTGAAATGTTGTGAGGGCGTTAGAAGTCTCAGCGCCGGAAGGAGCTCCGTTTCTTTTGGGATATCCTCACGACGAGAAATGTGATTCTGTAACTGCGCCATGTGCAAAGAATAAATAATTAGCGTTATTGGCCCTTTTTTGCACTTACATCTGTGAGTTATTTGCCCCTTTCATGCTCTTGCAAATATAGAAAATCTAAAAAGCAAAGTTAAAAAAAAAAATAACAGTATTTGCGGTGACTTCACCACGGTGGCTGAGTGGCTATGGCGTTCTGCTTCTGCGGATGAGGTTGCGGGTTCGATTCCCTACGGGGACGAATCGCTCGTGTGCTTCAATTTAGGTGCACGTTAAGGAGATCCAGGCGGTTGAAATTATTCCGGAATGCCACACCACGGCCGCTGGAGCGGAGAGTACACTAAGCGACCCTCACCTTATACTCTTTTAATAGACCGATTTAACCATGCTCAACGCGCAGACGCCGTCACCCCGTCAGCGCCATGATGTCAGTAGTCCTCATCACTTTCCCGCTGTGCTTGGTTTTGACGGGATACCATTGAAGAGAATGCCCAGGAGAATGTCATTGAGTATTCGTCTAAAGAATATTAGGGAAAAGATGGAGGGTGCGTCACCGGAAATCTACTCGTATATTGTAGAACATTTTTATTCCGCCTTAGTTAAAAAGATGAAATAACGTTTCTTAATTTATTCACGTGTTGCAATTTCAAAATTGAAACCGAGACATAATGAAGTCATAATTTCTTAGCGGAAATCCCGAGACCAGCACAACTTGCAAGATATCCATCCCCAAAATGTGCGAAATTCGGGACTGACGTTGCAGTTATTATCATTCCGAGCTCTTAGCGGGAAGCTGCTGGGGAAATTTCTCAACATGAACTCTAATACATTTCGCACAAAATTTTGGAGACGCGTATGGCAGTATTGATGTTAATCTTAGGATTTCCGCTTAGGCTTGACTTCGCAACTGCTCAACCTCACAATTTCAACAGCAAACAAGGTGAACAATTGAAATGTTAACTGGTGAATCTTTATAATTATAGCTACTTGATACATTGCAATTTGTCAAGCAAGCGTGTCTATTCTGCAACATATTACACATTCATGGGCCTTACAACTCCTGATGAACACCGGTTTGAGTATGGCACAAACTATGGCAACGGTGAGTTCTCTCAAACTCAACCATTCCCGCTCGGATGGACAAATGCACTGCCGAGCTACGTCCGCCTGAACGCCGCGCTCAAGGCTCCATTTAGCTCCGATTGCGTGACGCACGGCTAGGGCTTTTTCCTCTACAGAACGCTACCAAAGTAAAGCGCATGGGTAGTGTGGTTCTAATGATATCAGCGATAATGCTATGGTATGTTTTCGTGAAATCGGCTGCAGCAAGCGACAACCTTTGAGCCTTTTTAAGTACATTACACGTCAAAAAAATTAAAAAGGTACAAAGAGTAAAACAATAGACACAACTAACATGTTAGCCCTCCCGTGGGATCGACTTGGACCCTTACTTTGTGACGACGTTTTGTCATTTTCAATTCGTTGCCCTTTGCCATTAACTGCCATAAAGCCTGGCCCGCTATGGCCGAATGGAACACTCCGCAGTCGATATATTGAAAGATTAAGCTTCTGGAATAACCAATTTTCTCTCGTAGAAAAACAGAGCTTTTTTGTGGAGCGAGTTTAATGACGAAAATGACAAAAATTGAGTGGCGCCATTTGTTGTCAACTACGATACATCTCATGGGTGAGGTCAGCGCTTCTGATCACCAAGATGTCTGCGATGTTGCACATCCCGCCAATGAGAGCAGCATCGCTTTTCTCTGTTTACAACCGCCCTGCCGCTCCGGCGCGAGTCTCAGTGACCGTGACTCAAGAACCAAGCAAGCCTCACAACGATTCCCGCAAGCATAACACCTGCGGCTGCCAAACAGTATCTCGTATATAGAGCTAAGAGTTTCCAGAAGACATACAGTGGAATGGAGGGGGTCACGCGGCGATGACGTCAATTCCTCCGCTTGGGCGCGGCCCGTTTAAAGTACAGCAGCAGGAAGCTCGGCGGCAATTTTCTACCCAGAAAAGTGTTATATTTGCACACGGCGATATCGGTGATAGGCTTCTAGATGAATACTACGTCGATCGACCTCAACTTACTATTTTC